>NW_015166475.1:47406-92094 GCF_001447785.1 Gekko japonicus | reverse complement strand
CAGGGGAAGAGGAGTTCACATTTTGGTCTCTGCCGAGCCAAGAGACAGGCCCGCCCTCCCTCCCTCCACCCCTTCTCCCGGCACCAATGCCATCAAAATGCAAGACAAAACGTTGGGAGAGCAAAAACGATTCCCCCGGGAGCACGGCCAGCGAATGCAACTTCTTCTTCTCCGTTAGAATTCTAGCTTTCTCCCATTCGGTGTTCAAGGTAGCCTTCAGATGAGAAGGCAAAAGGGGGAGGGGGAGAGGGGGGAGGGAATCCATCCCTGCTCAGACAGAGGTGCCCAAAGACCCTCCGCTGTCAAGGTGTGCGCACTGCTCAGAATTGACGGACGTTATGCCTGACAGACAGGAGAATCTGCCCAGAGAACATCCACCTCGAATACCTCTCTCTGGCCTACTACATATTTCCTCTTACCCAGCCGTTCCTCCAAAGGGCTCGGGGTGGTGTACCTCGTTCTCCTTTCTGCTTGTTATTCTCACCACAACCTTGCGAGGTAGGGGGAGGTGGAGAGACAGAGACCGCAGTCACCCAGAGAGCCTCACGGTTGGGTGGAAATGTACTTATTTATTTGCCTAAAACATTCATAAGCCGCCCTTCTTCCATACAGAGCTCGACGCAGCTTAAGATAGTGATAAAATACATTTTAAAAAATAGAACCCATTTCTAAAAGCCCAACATTTAAATTCACACATTAGGACTGCTAGTAACCTAGTAGGTCTTTAAGTGTTATAAAAAGGTAAAGGTCTCCCTTGCTCGAAAGCCAGTCGAATCCGACTCTAGGGTTGCGGTGCTCATCTCCGTTTCCAAGCCGAGGATCCAGCGCTGTCCGAAGACGTTTCCATGGTCATGTGGCCGGCATGACTAAACACCAAGGCGCACGGAACGCTGTTACCTTCCCACCAAAGTGGTACCTATTTATCTACTTGCAATTTCTTGCTTTTGAACTGCTAGGTTGGCAGGAGCTGGAACTAGAGATGGGAGCTCACTCCATCATGCGGCACCCGGGTCTCGAACTGCTGAACTACCGACCTTCCACAGCCTGCAGTTCAGCATCTTAACCACTTGAGCCACCGCAGCTATATGGAACAGTTAAACTGCTACAGTATGTACTGTAATCTTTGAATTGCATAATGTTATAATTATTCTACTCTCGCTAATTCTTGCAGTTTCACCGTTTTTCTATTTTTTATGTTGTTCTGTATTTTGGACTGATACTTTTCTCAATCAAATCAAATTATATATACATAAAAAAGGGACTGCTAGTAAATTAATCAAGTGTGGTCCTCAATGAAACCATCTTCAGCTGCCTCCTGAAGATCAAAAGTGACGGGGAGGTTGTTCCATAATTGATGAGACGGGGGTACAAAGTAGCACAAAGGTGTGTGGAAGTAGGGGGCAGGACCTACTTCTCTCAGCAGAAAAGCCAGACCAAACACTAGGCGTGTTTCGGAGAGGGTGTTCTGAAACCCTCTAACCACTGTACCACACTGGCCTATTTGTTTATGTACTTCACTTACACCCCGCCATCCTCCCCGACAGAGACCCAATGCGGTTTACAGCGTTCTCCCCCCTGTTCCATTTTATCCTCATGACCACCCCTGCGAGGTAGGCTTGGCTGGAAGCCAAGGTCGTCCAGGGCAAGCATCCAGGTCACGCTGGGGATTCAAACTATGACAGACTCCTGGCGGAACATCTCCTTACAGCACAGGGGGGAAGAGGGCCGCTCCCTCCCCGACGGCCTTATTCTCCCCCATCCAAATCAATAGGGGCTGTTTTAATTGGTGAAGACTGTTCGTCATTTTCTCAGCCGGGAACTGAACTCGGGATCCCTGGCATGCAATTCCCTTGCTCCGCGTTGCTGCCACAGCTGTACAAAGAAGCCATCTGCTGAGACAGAATGATGGTCCAGCCAGCCTTGTACATTCTTTTCCAACTGGCACTGGGCTTGATAAAACCGGGGAGGCGGGGATTAAATCCAGCGCCATCTGTGTGAACTATGGGCCTTCCCGGCTGAGTTATTGCCCCTCATGTGTCTCTTAAGGATTCGAGTAAGCCTGAAGAGCAAAGCTGCTGGATTACAGGGTAAAATATGCTTAGAATCAATTCAGTAGGGGTAGCCGTGTTGGTCTGAAGCGGTAGAACAAAGTTTGAGTCCAGTGGCACCTTTAAGAGACAGCCAGTTTGGTGTATGGGTTAAGAGCACGGACCCTAATCTGGGAGAACCGGGTTCGATTCCCCACTCCTCCACATGCAGCTGCTGGTGTAACCTTGGGTCAGCCACAGGTTCTCTCAGAGCTGTTCTCTTACAAGCAGTTCCTGAGAGAGCTCTTTCAGCCCCACCTACCCCACAGGGTGTCTGCTGTGGGAAGGGTAAGGGGGAGAAGATGACTGTAAGTCGCTCTGAGGCTCCTTCGGGTAGTAAAGGGCAGGGTATAAATCCAATCTCTTCTTCTTGTTCTAAGACCAACAACGTTTAATTCTGGGTATAAGCTTTCGCGTCCATGCATACTTCATCAGATACAATGAAATGGGAACTACCAGTCCCTACATATAGGTAGAGGGTGAGCAGTAAATTAGCATGGTCCGGGGACAGGGGAGATAACACAGCCGATCGCTCCACTTCAAAGAAGAAGATGCTGTAAATTTGCCCTTATGCTTGAGAGGAGACAGGTGGCGCACGAGGGCAGGGTCTCAGTTCTTTACTCTCAGCGTTCCACAATTAAGGACACATCTGCCCCTCAGTCTCCAGTTTTTACGTATTTATTCCCTTCACTAAGTTTCCCCCCCGGAATGAAACCCAAACAAATAGTGAGCATATAGAATAAGCTTGTTATTCCTGTTTGGTCCTTGAATCTGTTAAACATCTTCATCATGCCGTATGCCAATTTATTGCTCACCCTCTACCTATATGGATGGACTGGTAACTTCCATTTCATTGAATCCGAAGGAGAGTGTGTACACACCAAAGCTTCTACCCAGAACAGGGGTCATTTCGTAGAAAAAGAGGTGCAGGAGCTCATTAGCATAACTCATTTGCATAACTCATTTGCATATGCCACACCCACTGACATCACTGGAAGTGTGTCAGAAGGCAACACCCACCGCTCAGGCTCCACTGGACTGTTTTGGATTGCTAGCTATTGGGGCGGGGGGAACGCGCAGATCTGCCCTCACAGAGGAGGGAGAGCTTGTACCTGAAGACGGGCCGGGGGGTCTCTGAAACTTACGTGGCTGCTTCTTGCTCCTCATGGCCTGACTGAGGGTTGCGGGGAGCAGGGGGCGGGGCTTGTTGCATGTGCCCGCCCCCTGGGCTCCTTACTGCCGGAGCTCCGCTCCTGTGCGCACCCGCAGGAAATGACCCCTGACCCAGAATAAAACTCTGTTGGTCTTAAAGGTGCCACGGGACTCAAGCTTTGTTACGCTTAGGATCAACAGAGATAAAATGGTCTTCTCCTGTGTCTGGCAAGGCCTCGCCCCTTTGTACATTTAACTCAGAAGCAGTATTTTGGTCCACGGTACACCAACAGGCGGAAATCATGGCATTTACTCACAATGCCAGCCAATCTTGTGGCACCTTTCCACACTTGGATCTCATCCCCCGGTTTTATCAGAGTTCAAATACCTTGCATTTATCCCTTATAACAGCATCCATTTATCCTGGGACAAGTGTGGGGTGAAACTGAGGTGACCTCAATGTAATGTGGAAACAAAAAATACCCCGAGAGAGCCAGTTTGGTGTAGTGGTTAAGGGCGCGGACTCTAATCTGGGAGAACGGGGCTTGATTCCCCACTCCTCCTCCACTCGCACCTGCTGGATGACCTTGGGCAAGCTGTAGTTCTGACAAGAGCTGTTCTTGAAAAAGAGCAGTTTCTGTCAGAGCTCTCTCAGCCCCACCGGCCTCACAGGGTGTCTGTTGTGGGGAGGGGAAGTGTAAGCCTTTGGGTAGTGAAGGGCGGGGTAGAAATCCAATCTCTTCTTCTTCTTCTTCTTCTTCTCTTCGAGTGTGGTGCAGAATGTAAGTTCGGGGACAGGGTGGAACCCGGATTTGAGGTCTAGTGCAGAATAACCCAAAAGCTTATACCCTGGAAACGTTGTCGGTTTCACCCGGGTGAGCATGTTGGTCTACCCTAGAAGAGCTCAACTCGAGTCCCAAAGCACCTTCGAAACCAACAAGAGTTTCAGGGCAGGCGCTTCCAAGGGTCAAAGTTCCCTTTGTCGAATACCTTAATGAGGGTACCCGACTGGGAGCTTCGACTCTCATACCCTGATAATCTAGCTGGACTCTAAGGAGCTACTAGACTCGAACTCTGCTCTGGTTACGAACGGTTCACTTCGAACTCTGGGCCTCTCCTCACAAAATTAGCCTTTCTCAGCTCCGAGCTCAGGTTTTTCAACCTGCAACTTCGCACAACAGTGCGCTCTCTCAGGAACAATACATGGGCCTTTAAACCCACTAAGGCCATGTGCCTTTAAATCCCACAGTCCTCGCCAGCCGCCAGGGGGCCAGGGACGCATGGTGCTCTCTCAAAACTGGCCCCGGGCCAAGCCCACAGATGCTCTCCGAACACACCCTCTTCCCCCCCCCCCTCTGGGTCTGCCATCAGGAAGGCCAGAAGGCATCTCTCGGGGCCAGATTTGCTCCGGAGCCGCATGTATTTCACACTTTCTGATCTGGGAAAAACAATTTCGAGTTCTGAATGCAAGGGAATATTTATCTCAACACTCTCAGAAACGTGGGGCGGGGGGGAGGGGAGGTAGAGAGAGAGAGAAAGAGACCAGGCTGTCTCTGCAAACAGCACACTGCATGTATTTCCATCTTGCCGTCGGGTGTCAGGAGTCAAATGACTCAGTCGACGAGAAGACACGATTCCGAAGGCACACAATTCCCCACCACCACCACAGAAGAAGGATCTCCTTTTTTAAAAAACAAAAACCGGCTGGGCATAAGAAGGAAAAAATGAGGCCCAAGGAAAGAAGATGGCCTTCCGCCTCCGGCATGCTTCATTCACACACCTGAACGGCCAAAAAAAACAACCCTTTCCCTGGAGGAGTTGGAGAGATCTTTCTCCAAACGGCAGGAAAACCCGTGGCTTTCCCCAGAAAGGTCGGCCTGTGGGGCAGAGCTCCCCAAGAGACCAAGCAGAATCACATTCGCAACCCACCTGCCCCAGTTCTGAATACTGTCAGCCCAACCAGGGGCACATCCTTGATGCTTCTCTGCACAGCAAGAGGTGTGATAGCCACCCAGGAACTCAACCCCCCTCCCCAGTTTTATTATCACATCTCCTACACCCACAGCCTTTCTCCGGGGAGCTCAGAACAGAAGGTTGGGATGAGTTCTCCCCACCCCATTTATCCTCATTTTCCCATCTTAGGAAAGCGAACATGATTGCAGTTCTTGTCTGCGACATTTCTGGCAAACTTCCATTGCTCTGTTCATTGCATGCAACCCTGTTCACACGTCACGGCGAACATACGTACGCGCTACATTTATGTGCATGCATCTGTTTGCAAGGAAGAGCCGCCACGAATTCACTTACCAAATGAAACCAGAGAACGAGACCTGGATAAATGTGCCCTTTTGCTCACACATCCAGCAGTGCATGCGTTGATTGTAATGTGAGAATCATTCAAAACACATATTAAGAAAAGCCAAGCATATACTGTACATAGGTTGTACGTGCATCCACCCTGACTTATCAGACTGGTGTACTGGTGGTGTTCTCCAGTTTTTGCAAACCGGCTTTAATTGGAAACATCATACAGCTTTCCAGCGCATTCTCTAACTTCGTCATCCAGATTTTAAGGCACTGTTTCTTGCATGCTGGGTGATAGCTAATTCAAGACCAACAAGATCTCTGGAGGATAAGCTTCCGAAAGTCAATGCTCCCTTCATCAGATACAAAGCTTTGTCTCTTAAGAACATAAGAACATAAGAGACGCCAATGTTGGATCAGGCCAAAGGCCCATCCAGTCCAACACTCTGTGCCACACAGTGGCCAAAAATACCAGTGCCATCAGGAGGTCCACCAGTGGGGCCAGGACACTAGAAGCCCTCCCACTGTTGCCCCCCCCAAGCACCAAGAAGACAGAGCATCACTTGCCCCAGAGCCCCTATCTATACCTTGTGGCTAATAGCCACTGATGGACCTCTGCTCCATATGCCTATCTAATTCCCTTTAGAAGCTGTCCATGCTTGTAGCCGCCACCACTTCCTGTGGCAGTGAATTCCATGTGTTAATCACTCTTTGGGTGAAGAAGGACTTCCTTTTATCCATTCTAACCCAACCACTCAGCAATTTCATGCCCACGAGTTCTTGTATTGTGAGAAAGGGAGAAAAGTACCTCTTTCTCTACCTGCTCTTTCCGATGCATAATCTTATAAACCTCGATCATGTCACCCCTCAGTCGTCATTTCTCCAAGCTAAAGAGCCCTAAGCGCCTTAACCTTTCCTCATAGGGAAAGTGTTCCAACCCTTTTGGAAAGCTCGTGCCCTGGGAATCATATTGGTCTTTAAGGTGCTACTGGCGAAGGGGAAGTGGAAGGAGAAGGAGAAGAAGGAGAAGAACAGGAGGGGGGGAGGAAGAGGAGGTTGGATTTATACCCCGCCCTTCACTGCCCGAAGGAGTCAGAGCGGCTACAATCTCCTTCCCCTCCTCTCCCCACAACAGGCTCCCTGTGAGGTAGGTGGGGCTGAGCGAGGTCTGAGAACTGCCCTTGAGAGAACAGCTCTGAGAGAACTTGTGACTGACCCAAGATCACCCAGCTGGCTGCATGTGGAAGAGAAGTGGGGAATCACACCCAGTTCTCCAGATTACACCCAGTTCTCTACCAACTACAGCAAACTGGCTCTCAAAAGTTTATACCCCCCAAAATCTTGTTGGTCTCTACGATGCGAGTGGACTCAGACCTCGCTGCTGTGCTGCAGGACAACACAGCTCGCTCACTCTGAACCTGCTGGGGGGTGTTAAGCCAGCCACACCCTCTCCGCCTAGCCTACCTTTCAGGGTTGTTGCTGGGAGGATAAAATGGGCAAGGAGAGAATGGTATTGTAAGTGATTCTGAGTTTGGGAGAAAGGTGGGTTGCCAATTATGTAAATAAACAAACATATTCGCATTTTAAAAGCACCCTGTTAAAAACGTCTCCTTCATTCTAAAGAGCCTGGTTAATATTCAGATTTTAGTTTTTTCTTCCTTCCTTCCTCCCACCCCCACCCTGGACATCTGTGAATTTTGCCTAGCACCCAACGCTCCCTTCCCATATTTTCAAAAGTTAGATCGACAGGCGAATCCGTCTCGCTTGTGGAGAAATTGCAGAAACCCGAAATACCGAGTACCACTTGCAAGAACTGATGAAGAAAGCAAGATATAATCCATGGGGGAAGCGACTCAGATGAATCCAAGATTCAAGTCCAGTGGAACCTTAGGGACCAACCAGATTTTGGCCCCGGTCACACAGGCCAGATAACGCGGGGAGGGGGAGGCGTGGCTGTTCGCCCCAGAGCAAAATAAAGCACGGTAGCCCAATCACATGGTCCCCCGAGTCTCTGCACTTAAGCTGTTAGCTGGCAATCACAAAGTGATGCAGCAGCGTGGCAAAGAAGTGGCGTGGCGCGATCACGCAATCATTTCACGTTTGTACTAGTGCACTTTCCTTGGTACTTTTTAACTCCGCGTCTTTGGCGGGACGCCACGAGTTGCCCACGGGTGTGCTATGCTTCCCAGATGTTGCGGTGTGATCGTGCCCCGAAAATCCACCCGACATTTGTGCCTTTTGCGTGGCAAAATCTCCGTGTGACCGGGGCCTTTCTTTTGTATTTTTAAATTGTGTGTGCGCGCTCGTGCCTGGAAGCCATGACTACTTCTGTCAGCTCCTCCTGGGACACGGAGGACGTTCAGAGAACTGGCTTGACTGCCTCTGGCCTCCCGGCCCTGGTAGTCTTTGGAGGTCTCCCCTCCAAGTACTTGCTAGGGTCGGCCCTGACATGATCTGGCTTGCCTGAGGCATCCCGGTCAGGACAAACCAGATTTGAGGGGCATCAGCTTTCGAGGGGCTAAACTCCTTTTGTCAGATATTGACTGATTGATTTTTAGACTGCCCCCACCCCGTGCATAGGGCTCAGGGCGGTGTACATTACATCAACAAATACATTTATAAATCAGACATAAATCAATTCAAGACTGTTAAAACAATTAAAACAGTACTAAGAAGAAGAGATTGGATTTGTACCCCATCCTTCAGTACCCAAAGGAGTCTCAGAGTGGCTTACAAACTCCTTTCCCTTCCCCTCCCCACAACAGACACCCTGTGAGACAGGTGGGGCTGAGAGAGCTCTTGACAGAAACTGCTCTTTTTCAAGGACAGCTCTTATCAGAACTACGGCTTGCCCAAGGTCATCCAGCAGGTGAAAGTGGAGGAGTGGGGAATCAAACACGGTTCTCCCAGATTAGAGTCCGCGCACTTAACCACTACACCAAACTGGTGCAAATCAGGGACACATCTCCCATCTTTTGTCTGTATCTGGAAACCTATTCAACCGCCTTGGCAGAACCATCAATGGTCATAAAATCCATTCAACCAGCCCAAGTACTATCATCCAGTACCTGGCTTAATCCCATCATAGCTAGACTCTGCCCCTCTGAGAGCTCATTGGTCACATTGGGCCATGCCCCTCCTAGCAAACGCACCCCCTGGGACACCTGATTGGCTCAGGTAATCTATTGTCTTCACCGGAGACCAGCCCCTAAGGCCTTCCATTGGTCTGCATTGCTTTCCAATGTCTATATCCATCCAGGCGCATGGCCTCAGATGGTGTGCCTCTGACCTGACGCCAACCGGCAGTCTACCCCTAAACCTCTGGGTTTAGGCAACAATCCCTTCTTCATGTGCCTCTGCACATCTGGACAGGTAGTATCACCCAATAACTAACCCGTCTATTCGCTATCAATGACCTCTGCTTTCTTAGTCCTGTACTGTTTGTGTGAATCCTTATATTTTATGTTTGTATGTTTAAGAATCCCTCAGTAAAGAAATCACTGCTTTAGTCATCTAGCCTCTGCATATATTTTTGGGACCGGGAAATCAAACTCCCGTATACACAGGTTCTGATCCCATATTTAATGCCTATTGCCATGTAATACTCATAATTCCCCACATTCATTAATAAATCAAGGTGATTTGGCTAACGGGTTACTAAAACTAAACTATTCCAGAATGGCGTTTTAAGGACGCTTCGTGTCCTTTCCCCACGAGGGAGTGGAAAGATGGAGGAAGCCGGGCTCGCTGGCAACCATTTGCCGTCCACAACCACAGGCCTGAGGGAACATCTCAGTCTGATGAAGGGAGAGTTTGACACTTGAAAGCTCCTACCCCCCAAAATCTTCTTGGACCTTAAAATGCTGCCGGACGCCAATCTATTTATTTATTTATTTTGATTTATATCCCGCCTTGCCTGCCCAGGCAAGCTCAAGGCGGTGTACAACAGTTAAAATACAATAAAACACAGATGTGAGAGCGCAAGACTATAAATTACTATAAAATATCAGAACAACAGTATACATAAAAGTGCAGCTAAGTGCAGATGGCTACTGCTGTAGGATGTTCCAATGTAGCTAAGCCAGAATCAGAGTTGTTCTTAATGCCATTAACATGAGGACCATAACAGTTCAGTTTTTAATAGCTCATTCATCAGTAGTGGCTCCTAATCGAAGGCCCGTTTTACAGGCCCTGCGAAACTGTAAGAGGTCCCGCAGGGTCCTGATGTCTTCCAGGAGCTTGTTCTACCAGTGTGGAGCTGCCACTGAGAAGGCCCTGGCTCTAGTGGTGGCCAATCTGGCATCTTTTGGTCCATGGAGAGACAGGCGATTTTGCGACCCTGACCTCAGTGCTCTCTGATGGACATGTGGGGAAAGGCGGTCCCTCGGGTAGGCGGTCCCCCGACCATATAGGGCTTTAAAGGTCAAAACTAGCACCTTGAAGCGAATCCGGTATGCTACTGGCAGCCAGTGCAATGCCTTCAGCACAGGCCTCCTGGAGTCCTGTGTCCAGTTTTGGGCACCACATTTTAGGAAGGACGTTGACAAGCTGGAGCGGGTCCAGAAGAGGGCAACCAGGATGGTGAGAGGGTTGGAATCCAAGTCTTACGAGGAAAGGCTGAAAGAGTTCAGTATGTTTAGCCTGGGAAAGAGAAGGCTTAGAGGAGGGACATGATTGCAGTCTTCAAGTATTTGAAGGGCTGTCATGTAGAAGATGGAGCAGATCTATGCTCTCTTGCTCCGGATTGCAAGACTAGATCTAATGGGGGGGAATGACAAGGGAGTCGATACCGGCTGAATATCAGGAGAAATGTCCTAACGGTAAGAGTGGTTGAGCAGTGGAACGGACTGCCTCGGGAGGTGGTGGAGGCTCCTTCGCTGGACGTTTTCAAGCGGAGGCTGGACAACCATCTTTCGGGTATGTTGTAGGGCTATCTTTCGGCTATGCTCCTGCAGAGTGCAGGGGGTTGGACTAGATGACCGGCAAGGTCCCTTCCAACTCTAACATTCTATGGTTCTATAATTCTATAAGTAAAGTAAGATTCTCCTAACCTCACGCGCGACTGTTGTCCCCCAATCCAAGCCATGTGCCAATGCCACATAAACTCAAGCCCGCATGTGTGAACCTCCTACCTCTTACATGTGTTGAAAGATTACCAGTTCTGCCTCTCCCCATTTATTATTGCCTTCAACAGGAGAATTCCTCGGTGCTCTCTGTCTGGCTCTCCGGGACTCAAAACAAGGTTTCCGACAAAATGACAACGGCAGAGAGGTTTGATTTATTATGCTGGGGCCGGTGGCTAATGCCAATTAATGAAGATTTTATTACCCATCATTTAATAAGGGTGATTCATCTCTCTTGTTTATCCTTTGTTTATTATAATTTTAGGGATAGTGGAGGTAGGGAGGGAGATGAAGCAGGAAACGCCATCTGTGTGTGGCAGGGAAAGGTATTTTTGGCATTATTATTTTTTTAAAAAAATAAGAGAATGACATAATAAACGGTTCATTGAAAAGACATTTCCTTGTGGCATTTGGCGTCCTTTCTACTGCAAATGCAAAATTCAATTAGCAAATGGGCCCGATTCTAATCCAAGTAGGGTCTAGAACTGGCAACCGACAGAGGTGCGACAGGTGGGCAGACCAAGTAAATTTGGGTTCCCTCTAAGCTGACTTAGTGTGAGCTAGCTCACAGTTTTTTAGCCTCTGCCTCACACATTTTCGTCTTACCTCAGGAAGGATGGCTCCAGAGCAAACTAATTTATGCAGTGCCCATATTTCTTGCTCACAACTTTAATGCCAGTAGCTCACAAAGCAGAATTTTTGCTCACAAGACTCCACAGCTTAGAGGGAACATATCAAGTAAATTTGGACTCGTGGGTCACCGTATCGAAAAAAGGTGAGGAGGAGGAGGAGGAGGAGGAGAAGAGATTTATACCCCACCCATCACTCAGAGTCTCAGAGCAGCTTACAAACTCCTTTCCCTTCCCCTCCCCACAACAGACACTCTGTGAGGTTGGTGGGGCTGAGAGAGCTCTGACAGAAACTGCTCTTTTTCAAGGACAGCTCTTGTTAGAACTACAGCTTGCCCAAGGCCCTCCAGCCAGGTGCAAGTAGAGGAGGAGTGGGGAATCAAACCCGGTCCTCCCAGATTAGAGTCCACGCACTTAACCACTACACCAAACTGGACCTAAAGAACTGTCTTCGCACTGATAGGTCAGCACTAGTCAGGTGATTCTCCCAGGTCTGCATAAAAGCTTCCTGGTCAGGCTCGCTTGCTCCTCCGAGCATCGTGGTTTGCATGTCTTGAATATGGACAGCCTTAACCTTCTTTCCCCACAAACCAAAAGGGTCCAGGCCTGGCTCAAACTAAGAACCAGCTCTCTTTGGCCAATCGAGACATCATACTCAATGGACCAAGGGCCTGATTCCGTATAAGGCAGCTTCACTTGCGTTTCTCAACTGGGTTTTCTAATCTAACCCACTTCACTTGTTGTTTCTCTTACTGAAAGGGGAATGGGGGAGAGACCTACTCCTAAGAAGAGAGAGCGTCATGAAAAGTTCCCTCAGACACGTTTGGTATTTTCTCTCTCCCCCGCTCCCCCCCCCCAAGTGTGGAGCAAGCTTCCAGGTCAAATAAAAATAGCTGTTGTAGATTTTCCAGGCTGTATGGCCGTGGTCTTGGCATTGTAGGACCTGTCGTTTCGCCAGCAGCTGTGACCGGCATCCTCAGAGGTATAACACAGAAAGAGGGAGTACTCTCTGTGTCAAGGTGAGAAGAAAAATGGTAGGCAGGTAATTTATATCTACTCAGGAAGGTGGGGCAGGGCTGAGTCATTATCTTGTACCCCACTTTCCTTGACACAGAGAATACTCCATCTTTCTGTGTTATACCTCTGAGGATGCCAGTCACAGCTGCTGGCGAAACGTGAGGTCCTACAATGCCAAGACCACGGCCACACAGCCCAGGAAATCTACAACAGCTAATGAACTCCGGCCATGAAAGCCTTCGACAACATATCAAATAAAACTGTTTGTCCGGTGTTAAGTGTTCTAAGTATGGCCATGAGCAATGTCACTTTTCTCCCTGCCACAACTAGCTGTGCCAGTTGAAATTCCCTCTTCATCTCCAGAACCAGAAAACCTTTATTGGCATAGTATAAGTAAATCAAACAAAGGACAGAGTTTAAAGAGTAGGTACAAAGAACAGTATTGACCAGTATTCCCGATCCCAAGATACAAAGCAATCCTAACATGGTTTACAAGATTTACAGAGTATTACTCTTGACTTCCATACGTAGGTCAAAAATTCAGCGACAGATAGTGTTATTGCCGAGCTCTTGTCTGCTAGAAGAAAATTTAAATCCCCATCCAGAAAATCTCTCTGCAAAGGGAGAAGAGGGCGAATCAGACTGTTGCACATAACGGAATATTTAGGACATCGAAGAAGGATATGGGTAATAGAATCAGGTTCCCCAAGGTTACAGTTGCAAAGTCTATCCTTATACGGGACACCCCTGTATCTACCTGAGACCACTACTGAAGGGAAAAGGTTGAACCTTGCAAGCATAAAAACCCTCCTAAAAACTGGGATTGTCAGGTTAGCAATATACAGTACCATAGAGGTATGTGAAAGAAGGCGAGGTAATGAGTAAGGAGAGCAAACTCCGAAACTACCGGCATTAAGGATCTGCGCCTCTATATCCCAAATTATCTTCCTAATCACTTGCAAGGTTGCTACCTCACCACAGTTATAGAGGGGTTCCAGGTCAATACCTAGTGTACCCACCTTTCCCACTATGGCCTGTGACCACTCTGATATATAAGGGTCAGTTAAGAGTTGGGCCATTAGGCTAGCAGGGGGAGATCGAAAATGAAGCCAAAGCCAATATTTGATCGTAGTGATCCAAGCCCGAGATTCTACCAAGTGAAGACCCAGCTCCTTGTAAAGAGCAAAGAGCGACACTGAGTTGGAAACACCAAGAATCCTGCGCAGAAAAGTTGAGTAAATGCTCTCAAATCTCCTAGTGAAAGAGTGGATCCAGATAGGAATCCCATATAGCAGACGAGATATAACAGTTGCTCGAAACATCTTAAGCGCAGCCGGTACAAATTGGTTGCCCTTTTGGAAGAAAAACCGAATTAGGGCTGCAGCCTTATTCTTAGCCATAATCAGGGAGTGTTCTCTATGCGAGCACCAGCTTAGATTGTAACGAAATAGCACTCCTAAATACCGGAAGGATTTTACCTGCTGCATTTCTCTTCCCGCTATTGACCAACGGTTGCATTTCCATGATTTAGAGAAAACCAGTATTTTTGTCTTATCAAAGTTAACGGAGAGGCAATTCCGGGCACAGTAAGCATTAAACTCGGATGAGAGGATTGCAAAGCCTTGCTTTGTCCAGCATCTTGGCACAGCCGAACTCTCCAGATTTGGGGATATATTCCCCCTTGGTGGCCGGTCTGGAGATTCCAGTCCACCACTGCTTGCCACGCTAGCGTCAAGTGATGCTGACAACTCTGCTGGGTTCCAGACCTGCCACTTGGTTGGTAGAGCCCGGGCCACAACTACCGAATTCTACTGGAGCTCACCTCCCTTTTCAGACCAACAACAGAGGTCCCTCTTCAGCATCAGAGGCACAAGCGGAGGGCTTTTCAGTTCTGGCGCCCAGCCTGTGGAACTCTCTGCCACTGAGACCTGGTCAAGCTTTCTCCTTTACATTCATCCGAGCGTTTTTAATGACTGCTCTTTTGGTTTTAACCAATATTGAGTTTGTAAAGAATCAGCTTGTGTGTGTGCGCGTGTGCACTGCGGCAGTATAAAATCACCACTGTTTGAGAGCCAGTTTGGTGTAGTGGCTAGGAGTGTGGACTCTAATCTGGGAGAACCGGGTTTGATTCCCCACTCCTCCACTTCCAGCTGCTGGTGTGACTTTGGGTCAGTCACAGTTCTCTAAGAGCTGTTCTCTCAAGAGCAGTTTCTGTCAGAGGTCTCTCAGCCCCACCTACCCCACAGGCAGTGTTCCCTCTAAGCTGAGTCAGTGTGAGCTAGATCACAGTTTTTTAGCCTCCGGCTCACCCATTTTTGTCTTAGCTCAGGAAGGAGGGCTCCAGAGCAAACTAATTTATGCAGTACCCAAATTGCTCGCTCACCCCTTTAATGCCAGTAGCTCACAAAGTAGCATTTTTTCCCACAAGACTCCACAGCTTAGAGGGAACATTGCCCACAGGGTGTCCGTTGTGAGGAGAGAAAGGGAAAGGAGATTGTAAACCGCTCCGAGACTCCTTCGGGGAGTGAAGGGTGGGGTATAAACCCAATCTCTTCTTCTTCTTCATTCCACATGTTGAATATTTTATTGTTTTGAGTGGTTGTCCTCAGCTGCCCAACAAGATTTTCAGGATACAAGCTTTCAAAAACTCAAGCTCCCCTCATCAGATGTGAGCTTTAACCCTCACCTGCCCGGCACGGACAAACGCAGAGGCTTTGGCTGAGTTCTCTCCCAGTCCACCCCAACTGCTCTTTCCCACCGGCTTCTTCCTCGGCTCCTGCCAAAGCCTCCATCACAGACCTCTGGGAACACGCCCCATTAAGCTGTCAGAGTTAAATATGGCCTGCCACTAGGCCCGTGCATATAACAGGCAAAGGAACCGCCCATTCCTAGAAAGTCCAATGGGACACCGTGTCAACCCATAGTAGCCATATTTTTAAACTTTGTTTATACCCCACCTCTCCCCCCCCCAAAAAAGGGGCTACATTCTTCTCCCCTCCATTTCATCCTCACAATAATCCTGGGAGGTAGGCAAGGCCGAGGGGGCGTGTGACTGGCCCAGGGTCATGTCTTCCACAAAAGAGCGGGGATTCGAAGCTGGGTCTTCCAGGTTCCAGGGTCCACCAAGCTCTTAACATAACATAAGAACATAAGAGATGCCAATGTTGGACAGGCCAATGGCCCATCCAGTCCAACACTCTGTATCACACAGTGGCCAGAAATACCAGGTGCCATCAGGAGGTCCACCAGTGGGGCCAGGACATTAGAAGCCCAATCTTCTCCAATTTCTCCCTTAATCTAACTTAGGCTGCGGTCACACGGAGCATTAGCCATGCTACAGAGACAGAAGATAGGCGGATTTTCCGGGCGTGATCAATCCGCAACATCTGGGAAGCGCAGAGCTCCCGTGGCGAACCCGAGGCTTCCCGCCGAAGATGCGCAGTAAAAAACAAGTACCTCCGAGGTACTAGTTTCTGGAAACCGCGGGGCAAGGGCGGGCGTCTGATCGCGTTTCCGGTGGTAGCTCGTGGCATCCGGCGCCCACCCATGTCCCGTCACGAAAAGGTGGGTTTTTTCCAAGTCTCCACGGGATGCGCACAAGCACCCAACGGCGCATGCACACACTTTGGTTAAAAAAAAACAACCCCCGCGTGTGACCGGGGCCACAATCTAACAAAAAAAATGTTGGTCTCTAAGGCATCTAAACTGTGGCATGTTGCGGGCAAGAATTCTTCTTTGCGAACGACCGGCATTCAAGTGGTGAGCGAGCGATTGGGCTCCTGCAGAAATTAGTCTGCTCTGGAGCCATCCCTTTCCTGAGCTGAGACAAGAATGTGTGAGCCGGAGGCTAAAAAAACGGTGAGCTAGCTCACACTGACTCAGCTTAGAGGGAGCACTGCTTCGAAACTCTTCTTGGTCTCCGAGACGCTCCTGGACTCAAATCAAACTGTTCTAGGGCAGACCAGCCTGGCTCCGGTCTTCAAAATAAAACCGTGCTGCTCGAATAACTGGAGCCATCCTTCTAACACAAGGGTTTTTTTTTACTTTATGTGTTTAGTCATTTACATCCCAGAGCAACTTCCAATACAAAGGAGGGAAATACAACAAAGTGAAAGGGGGGGAAGGCTCTGAATGAAGAGCAGGTCTTCTCATGTTCTCACGTTTCCCCCTCCACCCCGCTGTGGGCTACAACCCTCAGGCTGAGAGCCAAGGACAACAGCCCTTTGGCCTCTGGGTTTCATCTCTGGACAGGACGCAATGCTCCCTCTAAGCTGTGGAGCCTTGTGAGCAAAAACCCTACTTTGTGAGCATAGTTCCCTCTAAGCTGAGTCGGTGTGAGCTAGCTCACAGATTTTTAGCCTCTGGCTCACACATTTTTCTCTTAGCTCAGGAAGGGAGGGCTCCAAAGCAAACTGATTTATGCAGCAGCCAAATCGCTCGCTCACAACTTGAATGCCGGTAGCTCACAAAGTAGAATTTTTGCTCACGAGACTCCACAGCTTAGAGGGAACATTGTTTGTGAGTTGTTGGCATTAAGTTGTGAGCGAGCGACTTGGCTACTGCTTTGCTCTGGAGCCACCCTTCCTGAGCTAAAAACCGTGTGAGCCGGAGGCTAAAGAACTGTGAGCTAGCTCACACTCACTCAGCTTAGAGGGAACAGTGCACCCAAGCCCTAAATGCCTAGGACAAACTGTTTTGGATGGATCTTATTCAGCTGCCACCTGTCATCCACCGAGCGAAGGAGGAGGAGGAGATTGGATTTATACCCCGCCCTTCACTTGGAGTCTCAGAGGGGCTTACAATCTCTTTCACTTAACCTCCCCACAACAGACACCCTGGGAGGCAGCTGGGGCTGAGAGAGCTCTTGAGAGAACTGCTCTTGAGAGAACTTGTGACTGACCCAAGGTCACACCAGCAGCTGCATGTGGAGGAGTGGGGGATCAAACTCGGTTCTCCCAGATTACAGTCCACACACTTAACCACTACACCAAAGTGGTTCTCAAGAGTTGGATTTATACCCCACCCTACACTTGGAGTTGCAGAGTGGCTTACAATCTCCTTCCCTCCCCCCCCACAACAGACACCCTGTGTGGCAGGTGGGGCTGAGAGAGCTCTTTCGAGAACTGCCCTTGAGAAAATAGCTCCAAGAGGACTTGTGACTGACCCAAGGTCACACCAGCAGCTGCATGTGGAGGAGTGGGGAATCAAACCCGGTTCTCCCAGATTAGAGTCTGTTGCTCTTAACCACTATCCCAAACCGGCTCTCTAACCTTACTCTGACCAATCAACCAACTGCTGCAATCGTCAATTTCGTAACACGCCTTCTACAAGTGAGGCCTCGCACACACCGTGCATTACCCCCCAGCCTGAATTTTATTCAGGAGTTGCGTGTCTTGCACCCTGGATCCTAAAACCTCTGCACCAGCGGGGGCGGGAGAGGTGTGCGGCATCCCATCTGCAACACGGTGGATTCTGGCCCATCGGCTCTCGAATGAGGCAGCCCCGTCTTTTCCGCCAGGATCGAAGGAGAATGTCAATAGTGGGTTGACGGGACTTCTACACTGAAAACATGACCTGATTTGGCAACGGGCCGGCACCCCACACTGGCAGTTGTCCCACTGCATAAACCAGGGCAGAACAACTACCGGTTAATTCGTGTCCCAGCTGACTCTTCCTCGAGGCAACAGGAATTGACATTATTCCATGACAAGGGTGTCCTACAAATCAAAGCCGGGCGTGCACCATAACCCACATTTCCCCAGGATGCTGAAGGGCTGCTCTTCGCATACCGAGTCATGCTCCTGGAGCAAGGAGCCCCAAAGCATATCTGGTTTCCCCACCCGCTTCCAAACAGAGCAAGGGAAGGCGGGCTCCGGCCCGAACTGGCACTGGAGACAGCAACTCAGCCAAGGGCAGGAGCACCAACAGTCTCAAAGCCACCACCTGATTTGCTCCTGCGTGAGTCCAAGCGCAGAGGGCTCTTTAACCCCGTCTGCTTCCCCCACCCAGGGAAAAGAGACTCATTTGCTGTGGCAACGTCCACCCCTAACCAGGAAGTTCAGTTTGAGGCGCAAGCAAAAGCCAGTTTGGTGCAGTGGCTAAGTGCGCGGACTCTAATCTGGGAGAACCGGGTTTGATTCCCCACTCCTCCACTTGCACCTGCTGGATGACCTTGGGCAGGCTGTAGTTCTGATAAGAGCTGTCCTTGAAAGAGAGCCAGTTTGGTGTAGTGGTTAAGTGCGCGGACTCTAATCTGGGAGAATGGGGTCTGATTCCCCACTCCTCCACTTGCACCTGCTGGATGACCTTGGGCAAGCCATAGTTCTGTCAGAGCTGTTCTTGAAAGAGCTCTCTCAGACCCACCTACCTCACAGACAATTGCTCCCTCCCTTATGAGCAAAAATTCCGCTTTGTGGGCTACTGGCATTAAAATTTTGAGCGAATGATTTGGCTCCTGCATAAATTAGTTTGCTCTGGAGCCATCTTTCCTGAGCTAAGACAAAAATGTGTGAGCCAGAGGCTAAGGAACTGTGCGCTAGCTCACACTAACTCATCTTAGAGGTAACATTGCTCACAGGGCGTCTGTTGTGGGGAGGGGAAGGGAAAGGAGCTTGTAAGCCACTCTGAGACTCCGAGTGAAGGGCGGGGTAGGAAGCCAATCTCTTCTTCTTCGACTGAACGCTTTCACACACACTTGAATAATGCCCTTTCAATCCGCTTTAGCGATCGTTTGCAAGCAGATTTTGCAGTAAAAACCACTTGCAAAGTGGATTTGAAAGTGCCTAATTCTGCATGTGTGAAAGAAAAGCTGCTTGGGAGACGGGAGAGAGATGCTTATGCTTGGGGCCAATGCTCCCTCTAAGCTGTGGAGTCTTGTGAGCAAGAATTCTACTTTATGAGCTACTGGCATTAAAGCTGTGAGAGAGCGATTTGGCGGCTGCATACATTAGTTTGCTCTGGAGCCCCATCCTTCCTGAGCGAAGGCAAAAACGTGTGAGCCGGAGGCTAAAAAACTGTGAGCTAGCTCACACTAACTCAGCTTAGAGGGAACACTGCTTGGTGCTGACCAGGACAGCACGGAGGGCCACAGATCGTCCCTGGGACACCCCTGGTCTGTGGCAGGAGTTCGCTTTTAGAACTGAGAGTGCAAACCAGGATAAGGCAATCGGCTCCATTGCTCACATTTTCTAGAGAAGCGTCAGTGCTGGACACTCAAAGTCCACCAGAGTGAGAAACCAGCAGCTGAATCTCGGGTTGAAAGGATTTCTAACAGCAGGGCTGGGAAAGGGAGAACAGGACCTTGAGCAGACGAGGGTTTCCCAACTTCTGGGTCGCCAAGCCTCTGAAAGGGGATCACCGGCCCTTTCCGTGTCAGTTTGGTGTCGTGGTTAAGTGTGTGGACTCTAATCTGGGAGAACTGGGTTTGATTCCCCACTCCTCCTCCACATGCACCTGGCTGGATGACCTTGGGCAAGCCGTAGTTCTGATAAGAGCTGTTCTTGAAAAAGAGCAGTTTCTGTCCAGAGCTCTCTCAGCCCCACCTACCTCACAGGGTGTCTGTCTGTTGTGGGGAGGGGAAGGGAAAGGAGTTTGTCAGCCGCTCTGAGCCACCTTTGGGTAGTGAAGGGCCATGGGGTATAAATCCAATCTCTTCTTCTTCTTCTTCTTCTTCTTCTGGGATGAGAGCCAGTTTGGTGTAGTGGTGAAGTGCGCGGACTCTAATCTGGGAGAACCGGGTTTGATTCTCCACTCCTCCACTCGCAGCTGCTGGATGACCTTGGGCAAGCCATAGTTCTGATAAGAGCTGTCCTTGAAAAAGAGCAGTTTCTGTCAAGAGCTCTCTCAGCCCCACCTGCCTCACAGGGTGTCTGTTGTGGGGAGGGGAAGGGAAAGGAGTTTGTCAGCCGCTCTGAGACACCTTTGGGTAGTGAAGGGCCATGGGGTATAAACTCAATCTCTTCTTCTTCTTCTCCTCCTCCTCCTCCTCCTCCTCTCTTTTGTACTTTGGAAACCAAGAGCTGATCCTGGAAACTGTAACTTCTATGCCATGCATTAGCTGGGGTTTTTTTTTCCTTCACTGCACATACGTGTCAATCAAGTAAAAAGTGTCCTGGCAATTACTGGGGTAAATTTCTTGGACTCTTAGGGGGGATTAGAGGGAGAAATGGAGAAGGAGCAGGTGGTCAAAGGCTGGAACATAATCTCCATGTGCAAAAAGTCCCAAACGGAATGCCACTTGCTTCGGGTTCGGAGAGGGGACTTAGGGACTTCAGGGTCAAGCCAAACTGTATCAGAATAAAGGCGAAAGGATTGTCCTGACCTGGATATAGCTCGGCCAAGCCTGATCTCAGCAGATCTCGGAAGCTAAGCAGGACCGACTCTGGCAAGGATTTGGATGGGAGACCTCCAAAGAATACCAGGGCCGGGAGGCCAAAGGCAGGCTACCAAGCCAGTTTGGTGTAGTGATTAGGAGCACGGGAGAACCGGGTTTGATTCCCCACTCCTCCACATGCAGCTGGTGCTGTGACCTTGGGTCACTCACAAGTTCTTTCAGAGCTGTCCTCTCAAGAGCAGTCCTTGAAAGAGCTCTCTCAGCCCCACCTACCCCACAGGGTGTCTGTTGTGGGGAGGGGAAGGGAAAGGAGATTGTAAACTGATCTGAGACTCCTTCGGGTACTGAGGGGCGGGGCATAATTCCAATCTCCTCCTCCTCCTCCTCCTCTGAACATCCTCCGTGCCCATAAGGAGTCGCCGGAGGTCACCATGACTTCCAGGCACAGGTGCACATGCACGCGCGCACGCACAAAATGCAAAAATACCCCCCCCCCCAAAAAAATAATAATAAAATTGCCGAGCTCAAGGTCAGACCTGGGGTGCTGGTGGAATTACAAATGCTCCTTGGATTACAGATATTGGTTCGCCTGGAGGAAAAAACTGCTTCGGAGGAGGAGAAGGAGAGGATTGGATTGATACCCAGCCCTTCACTACCCAAAGGAGTCTCAGAGCGTCTTACAATCTACTTTCTCTTCTCCCCCCCACCACACAACAGGCACCCTGTGAAGTAGGTGGGGCTGAGAGAGCTCTCTTGAGAACCGCCCTTGAGAGAACAGCTCTGAAGTAACTTGTGACTGGCCCAAGGTCACACCAGCAGCTGCATGTGGAGGAGTGGGGAATCAAACCCGGTTCTCCCAGATTAGAGTCCACGCTCCTCACCACGACACCAAACTGGCTCTCAGGCAGGACTATCGCAACGCATCCCTACTGAGCTTCCCCCCCCAAAAAAAAAACCCCTCCACCCTCCCCAGAGGCCTTATCAGGTCATCCCGGGTCCCAGCTCTTAGCATGTCAGGGCCTTTCCTGCAACGCTCTCTCCTGGGGGCGTTGCCCCTCCCTCCTCTGTTCAGACTGTCACAAAGGATTTCTATTTCCCAGCGCTTGCTGGAATGACGCACCTTTGTCTTCCCTGAAACTTTCCCTCCCACTGAAGTTCCCAAAAGCAAACAGAAGAAAGCTCCCGAGAGAACAGTCTATTCCTCCAAATGCTTTTCTTGCAGGCCCTTCTCGTCTGGGGGGGGGGGGGTGAGACAAGATCTTAACACCCCCACCCGCCTCTGTTCCAAATGCAAACGGCGCAGGGTGTTCTTGCCGCTCACAATCTAATCCAGCACAAGAATCCAGCCACACTGCGGCCGGAGCAGAACCCACAGCCGGAAACGATCCTCCGCTGTTGACCAGGCAACGGCAGGAGGCCACGATCCTGGTATCTGAGCCAGACCTGGCCTATCGGGAGACACGATACAGCTTGCCCACTTCCATTCTGGGCAAGAAGAGGACCCAAGACAGCGTTGTGCAGAGGGCAGAGTTGTGGCAGACCAAGAGAGAGATCTTGGAGTCGTCGTGAATAAGTCACTGAAACTGTGGAGACAGTGTGCGACTGCGATTTTAAAAAAGGCCAACGCTATGCTGGGGATTATTGGGGAGGGAACTGAAAACAAATCAGCCAGAATCATCATGGCCCTGTATACATCGACGGTGCGACCTTATTTGGAGTACTGTGTCACCACACCTCAAAAAGGATATTATCGCTTTGGGAAAAAGTGCAGAAGAGGGCAACTCGAAGGATAAAAGGGTTGGAACGCTTTCCCTAGGAAGAAAGGTTAAAGCGCTTGGGGCTCTTTAGCTTGGAGAAACGACGACTGAGGGGTGACATGATCGAGGTTTATAAGATTATGCATGGGATAGAGCAGGTAGAGAAAGAGGTCCTTTTCTCCCTTTCTCACAATACAAGAACTCGTGGGCACTCCATGAAATTCCTGAGCAGTTGGGTTAGAACGAATAAAAGGAAGTCCGTCTTCTCCCAAAGAGTGATAAACACATGGAATTCACGGCCACAGGAGATGGTGGTGGCTACAATCATGGACGGCTTCAAGAGGGAATTAGATAAGCATATGGAGCAGAGGTCCATCAGTGGCTCTTAGCCACAAGGTATAGATAGGGATTCTCAGTCTGGGGCAAGGGATGCTCTGTATTCTTGATGCTGGGGGGGGCAACAGTGGGAGGGCTTCTAGTGTCCTGGCCCCACTGCTGGACCTCCCAAGGGCACCTGGTATTTTTGGCCACTGTGTGACACAGAAGAGTGTTGGACTGGAGGGGCCATTGGCCTGATCCAACATTGGCTTCTCTTATGTTCTTAATATGGAGCAGAGGTCCATCCGTGGCTCTTAGCCACAAGGTATAGATAGGAACTCTCAGTCTGGGGCAAGTTCTGAACCTCCTGAGGGCACCTGGTATTTTTGGCCACTGTGTGACGCGGAGTGTTGGACTGGAGGGGCCATTGGCCTGATCCCACACTGGCTTCTCTCTTATGTTCTTATGTATCAAAGTAGGAACTGGGAGACGCGGGTTCAGATCCCCTGCGTCCTAGTCCAGCCTTGCAGCAAATTTCTATCCGTTGGAATTACAATCGAGATCCGGGATCCCCAGCCTTTTTGAGCCTGTGGGTACCTTAATCCTGACATAGCATGGTGAGCGCAGCCACAAAATGGAGGCAGTGGTAGGCGGAGTCAGACACAAAATGGAGGCAGCAGTGGGCGGGGCCGGACACAAAATGGCCCACCGTGGCTTTCCTCCACTCCCACAGTGCAGAGTCTTCTGCTGTGGTGGCGGCTGCTCCCAAAGCAAGGTTTTTTAAAACAAAAAAACCCTGCATCTCCAATCAAATCTCCAACGGCCAATCAGAAGCCTTTCTGGGCGGAAGCCCAACTTGGCCCCACCCACTCCCTTTAAAACGCTTGGCAGGCACCAATCACGTCGGGAACCTCTGATCCAGATCTAAAGTTACAGATTCCCGCTGAACATTGGGGAGGAATTTATCAGCAATAAGAGCTGTTTCAACAACGGAACCAACTACCTAAGGGTGAGGGGAGCTCCCCCTCACTAGCCATATGCAGAAACAAGATGGACAGCTGTCAATCGGCAAGGCTCTAGGTCAGTGGTGGCGAATCTATGGCATGGGTGCCAGAGGTGGCACTCAGAGCCCTCTCTGTGGGCACACGTGCCATCGCCCCAGCCAGGCCCAGACCATCATTAAAGTGTCGAGTACTCTGCCAAATAACTTTAAGAAAATGAAAGCATTTGGGATTGCTTTCCTTACTTTGTTTGGATCATCTTAAGTTAATGTAGGAGTTGTTTTTTCTAAAGTAAAACCTCAGTATTCAGGTTAAATTGCCGTGTTGGCACTTTGCAATAAATAAGTGGGTTTTGGGTCGCAGTTTGGGCACTCGATCTCTAAAAGGTTCGCCATCGCTGCTCTAGGTCTTCAATTCCTGGGTGCAGCAGCGAATTGGACTAGATAAGTCTGTAAGACCCCTTCTTGCTCTAGAAAACTGTGACTCTAGACCAAGGAGGGGTTTTTTTTTTACCCCGAACAAAATTTTTGCGGTATTGCGCATAAATATTACAAAATGGACATAGGAGAAGCCATGTTGGATCAGGCCAGTGGCCCATCCAGTCCAGCATTCTGTGTCACACAGTGGCCAAAACCCAGGTGCTATCAGGAGGTCCACCAGTGGGGCCAGAACTCCAGAAGCCCTCCCACTGTTGCCCCCCCCAAGCACCAAGAAGACAGAGCATCACTGCCCCAGACATAAGAACATAAGAGAAGCCATGTTGGATCAGGCCAGTGGCCCCTCCAGTCCAACACTCTGCGTCACACAGTGGCCAAAACCCAGGTGCCATCAGGAGGTTCACCAATGGAGCCAGAACTCCAGAAGCCCTCCCATTCTTGCCCCGCAAACATCAAGAAGACAGAGCATCACTGCCCCAGACATAGAACGTAAGAGAAGCCATGCCAGATCAGGCCAATGGCCCATACAGTTTTCAACACTCTGTGTCACACAGTAGCCAAAACCTCTGCTCCATTTGTTTATCCAGTCCCCCCCTTGAAGCTGTCCATGCTTATAGCCGCCGCCACTTCCTGTGGCAGTGAATTCCATGAGCTAATCACTCTTTGAAGGGCTTCCTTTTATCCATTCTAACCCGACTGCTCAACAATTTCATTGAGTGCCCACGAGTTCTTGCATTGTGAGAAAGGGAGAAAAGTACTTCTTTCTCTACTTTCCATGCATAATTTCGTAAACCTCTGTCATGTCAACCGTCAACCGTCGTTTCTCCAAGCTAAAGAGCCCTCACCTCTCTAACCACCTTCTATTTCCACACACGCACACAAACACACGCCCTGCTCGTTCAGCATACAAACACTCTCCTGACTCCGTTCCGTTACCTGTCGTTCGCTTGTTCGGGGATTTTAAATATTCATCGCCCCGCACTCCGGGAGAAGATGCTCTCGAGGAAGATTCTAAACAAACGACTAAAACAACGATCAATAATCAACAGCACCCAATTACGAGGCCAGAAGCGAAGCCATTGATAAATACCGCTCTGTTACCAACCCCCCCCCCCAGCGTCGAAACAGGGAGAATCGATCAGAGAAACCAGCATGGGGGACAGGACAAAATATATAACCATACTAGGGTGAAGGGTGGGGGGAACAATGCATTCTCCAACTACGTAAGAAGCAAGTCTTCTTATATCATGTCAGAACAGTGCTCTGTCCAGCGCAGGACCTCAGAGAGTTCTTTCCCACCGAAACGGAAGGGGGTACCAGGGATACAGCCAATGACCTCCTGAATATGCCCGGTCCATCAAGGTCAGTACTGTCTACTCAGAGGAGCTGCAGCTCTCTCAGGCAAAGCTCTTTCCCACCACCTACAATCAATGTTTCCCTCTAAGCTGTGGAGTCTTGTGGGCAAAAATCCTACTTTGTGAGCGACTGGCATGAAAGCTGGGAGCGAGCGATTGGGCTGCTGCATCAATCAGTTTGCTCTGGAGCCCTCCTTCCTGAGCTGAGGCGAAAAATGTGTGAGCCGGAGGCTAAGAAACTGTGAGCTAGCTCACACTAACTCAGCTTAGAGGGAACACTGGATCCATCCTTCCTGAGCTAACGCAAAAATGTGTGAGCCAGAGGCTAAGAAACTGTGAGCTAGCACACCAACTCAGCTTAGAGGGAACACTGCCTACAATGTTGTGTCACTGCGGGGGATTGAACTTGGGACCTTCTGTGGGCCGAGCAGATGCCTGATCACTGAGCCACAGCCCTCCTGAAAAATATATGCCTCAGTTTCACATCATATGAACCCAAGAGGCTTCCTCGTACTGAAACATCAGTCCATCACAGTCAATGCTAGACGTGGCTCTCCGGGGTCTTATTCAGAGGTCTTTCATATCACCTGCAACCTGATCCTTTAACTGGAATGCCAGGGATTGAACCTGGGGCCTTCTGAGTGCCAAGGAGATGATCCACCCCTGAGCCACGGCCCCCTCCGCAAGGGGCTTGACCTCTGACCTCTCCCAGTAGCCAATTAGCAATCGACCCTTGTGTTAAGAGCAAGATTTGCTTCCCCCCCCCCAGCTCCCACATTTGGCAGGGGCTTGCTGAGAACATCTGCCCACCATTCAAGTACCCCAAACTTCATGTGCCCATTCTGTTCTACCATGAGGGCTGCCAATTTCCCAGTGCATCGGATGCTCGAACACTCGCCAATTCAGCTTACATAAAAAGTAAAGGTAAAGGCTTCCCTTGCTCGAAAGCCAGTCGAATCCAACTCTAGGGGGTGGCGCCCATCTCTGTTTCCAAGCCGAAGAGCCAGCGCTGTCCGAAGACGTTTCCGTGGTCACACGGCCGGCATGACTGAACGCCGAGGTGCAAGGAACACTGTTGCCTTCCCACTGAAGCGGTACCTATTTATCTACTTGCAATTTCTTGCTTTCGAACTGCTAGGTTGGCAGGAGCTGGAACTAGAGACGGGAGAGCTCCCTCTGTCATGCGGCACTCGGGTCTCGAACTGCCGAACTACAGACCTTCTGACCTGCAGCTCAGTGTCTTAACCTCTGAACCACTGCAGCCCCACAGCTTACATACTGTTAGCTAACTGTGAACAGAGATCCGATCCTTTGGTGATCGATTTGACTGTTTGTCAATCCGCTCAAGGCAGGTCGCTACGCTGGGCTCCTGCCAAGCCATGCAATATGGTGCAGTTCACTTCCGGCGCATGCGTGGTGTCACACAGCCTGTCTGAGATCTACTAACCCCCCCCCACCATACCCCTTCTCCATAACTTCTCCACTCAGCAGGCAATTCCCTAAATAGATAATTCAGTCAGCCTCAAAGGACACATATCAGTCATAAATAAATGCCACATTTCAATGAAATCCCACACACTGGTGCTCGTCTAAGTGGTCTCCGGTGACGGTAAAGGCTGTCGACTGGCTGGAATGGGTAAGCCTCTTTGAGCGAGTGCAGTTTTGTCAAAACCCAACACAAACCTGTCTGCTAAGTGTTCGCGGCTGTTCGACATGGCCAGGTGACTGCCTCACAACTCTTCAACACCTGCGAACTCAGTAAGTCCAGCTGTTGAACGAGTTTGTGATGGCAATCCACAGAATTCCTACGCCAGTGCTAAGTTACCAGTATCCAGACAGTAAGAAACACAAACTGGATGAGACTGCCACACAGTTGCGTGTAGTATCTTTCTCAGAAATGTAATCCTAGCCCACGTGGCAAGAGGACAGAGATTCCACAAATATCCTGCCATTCTTCCATTTTTGGAAACATCCAGAGACCCAAAATAGTGCTGATAACCAAACAAGTTCCATTTCATGCTTCTCCCCTCTGCATCCTGCCCTTATTAAAAACATTATGCATACATGTGCTATATGTGTCCCAGGATAAGAAACTGTGACGGCAGAGCTTTAAAATCATTTCCTTTTAGAGAGACCGATACAGGACATGCAGGTAAACTGCCCCAAACAACTGCGGGTTGCGCTTCATCATAAGAACGTAAGAGAAGCCATGTTGGATCAGGCCAATGGCCTATCCAGTCCAACACTCTTGTGTCACACAGTGGCCCAAACCCAGGGGCCATCAGGAAGTCCACCAGCAGGGCCAGAACTCCAGGAGCCCTCCCAGTGTGCCCCCCCCAAGCACCAAGAAGACAGAGCATCACTGCCCCAGACCTAAGAACTTAAGAGAAGCCATGTTGGATCAGGCCAATGGCCCATCCAGTCTGTGTCACACAGTGGCCAAAACCCAGGTGCCATCAGGAGGTCCAGCAGTGGGCCAGAACTCCAGAAGCCCTCCCACTCTAGCCCCCAAGCACCAAGAATACAGCACATCATTCTCCCAGACAGCGTCTTCCATCTATACCTTATGGCTAATAGCCATAAGAACGTAAGAGAAGCCAGGTTAGATCAGGCCCTTGGCCCATCCATTCCAATTGTCACACAGTGGCCAAAACCCAGGGGCCATCAGGAGGTCCACCTGCAGGGCCAGAATTCCAGAAGCCCTCCCGCTGCTGCCCTCCAGGAATACAGAACATCACTGCCCCCAACAGAGTGTTCCACCCACACCTTGTAGCTAATAGCCACAGCTGGACCTCTGTTCCAGATGTTTATCCAATCCCCTGTTGAAACTGTCTATGCCTATAGCCCCTGCCACTTCCCACAACAGTGGATTCCATGTGTTCATTCCTCTTTGGGTGAAGGACTTCCTTTTATCTGTTCTAACCTGACTGCTCAGCAATTTCATGGAGTGCCCCACGAGTTCTTGTATTGTGAGAAAGGGGGGAAAGCGCTGCTTTCTCTGCCTTCTCTATCCCAGGCATAATCTTGTAAACCTCGATCAGGTCACCCCTCAGTTATCGTTTCTCCAGCCTAAAGAGCCCTAATGTCAGCTAAGCTGCCATGAGTGTGGAGAGGCTTTCTAATTGCTTTGCATTCCTTCCCATGTGTTTAATTGCTTCACAGCTGCAACGCTTATCTGTAAAGAGTTACTGGAGGAGATTGTGGTGTCTACCTTCCATGGGAGCTTCTTCGTTCCCAGCTTCACTACCGTTAGAGTCTTTTGCAATCTCCCGTGCGCGGGAGTCCACCTAATTGGGTATTGCTGGGGGGGGTGCATAGAAATGCCCTATATCCTATTATGCGCATAGGTAACCCGCCATTCCTAACAGTGTTCATGTTATTGCATCTATGGTTTTTCAATAAAGTAAAACCTGCCTGGAAGCGTGTACTTCGTTGTTTTGCTGTGGGTCCTGACACCTAACTTCTTTAACTTTTCTTTCACTGCCCTTTTCTGCACCTTTCCCAATGCTATAATATCTTTCTTGGGACGCAGTGACCGGAACTGTACACAGTATTTCAAATGAAAGAGGCAGCTCAAGGAGATTGTCCCAATTTTGCCACATCTCCTGTCTTAGGGGGATCTGGTAACACAAAAGGCTATGAAGGTACGTGGGATGGGGGAAGCAAGAAAATTTTTCTTTGGTTATGGTCTCAGGGGGCAACCGAAAACAATCACCTTCCTGAAGCATAGCAGGGCTCAAAATGGTCAACTTATCATCGTCGTCGTCATAGACCTGTATTGGCACAGCATCATATTACAGGATAAAAATAAGGTAAAACTGAAGGTTTTACACCACAGTAGTGGGGGGGGAAGGTCAAAAACAGTCAATTCAAAGTAACATATCCCAGAGTAAAACAGTACATTAAAACTAAGTGTTAAAAACTCTTGCCCTTGGCTTTCATACAAGTGAGAGGAACTTGGCTACAGATGCAGTGATTTCAGGGGATTTATCAGAAAGCAAGAAGTTAAACTCATTATCAACGATCTCTGCAGCAGGCAAGAGAGGGCAAATCAGGTGGTGATGTAGGGAAGAATATTGGGGGCAACTAAGAAGGATATGTTGCATAGAATCAGGTTTGTCATAGAAGCAGGTGCAAACTCTGTCCTTATAAGGCGTACCCTTGTATCTACCTGTCAAAACGGACGAAGGAAATAAATTAAACCTAGCCGACATAAAGACTCCATGATGAAGAGGGATTGTCAAATTGGAAAGATACTGAGCTGTTGAATCTTGTAAAGACGGAGGTCAACTCGTTGATGGGAGACCTCCCTTGTCTCGGCCAACTTGAGTTGTCCGATGCAGGGAAGGGAGGGAAGGAATGTAATGAAATAAGCTTCCACTCCAGTCGGCAATGCGGTTCGTCATTGACGAAGCTGCTCGGAACTAGGCTGTTTCTGTTGCACTTGCCCGTCGGCGAGCTTGACTTTCCCGACTGAAGCGAGAGCGCTTGTAGCCAGCGTCTCAGTTTGTGTCTTCCCCTCCCGCCTTGGGATTGCAGAGGGCAGCTTCCCTCCCTGCTGTCTTTTGGGGACAGTGAGCCAGTCTCTCTCTCTCTCTCTCTTATCGCAACCAAGACAGCCCAGCAGAGGGAGCAGGGCCGTGTCGGGATGCCAGTCACCTTGACTGCAGCAAAATTGGCTGTCGCTGAGAAAAGCTAGCCTTGCCCGGTATCTGGCTGTCAGATTGACAATCAAGGCCTCTCGGTGATTAATCAGTGTGCCTTCAGCCACAAAAGAGCCTCGGCTGATTAGCATGTCCCCAAGAAAGGTTCCCTTGACTCAGAGAGATCTTTCGGATTGTTTAGAGCCACCTGCTGTAGCCACACAACCCCAAGCTACACAAGATGACCCTTTGCAGCCCAATCCGGTACCCTTTTGGGGTCCCTTTTGGGGGGGGGGGGGGAATTCTCCCAGCACCTTAAACCACATACTTAGGGTTGCAACCGGCGGGAGCATTGTAAAAGGGGGCACCGACCTGCAATAAAAATAAGGCCTCCTCTACTTACAGGAAGTTCTAACCATAGAGGTCCGGGCAATTCCTAGAGCTACCTAGAAGTGACAAGGGTAGCTCTAGGAAACACTAGGAATTCTATGGTCAGAAGTCCCAGTATGTAGCCAAGGGCTTATTTTTCTTCTTAATTTATCTCCCCAGGATGATCACAACCCCCCGTTGCACCAGTTTCTACCTGCCGATCAGCTGAGCATCAACAGGCAAGGGCTCCAATCGCCCTGAGATCTCCTACCACAAGTGAGCAAGGAGGACCGTACACATACGCCTCTCCTTCATCCGGTCAGGTTACATGCTTGAAGAACCCCATGGCCATCTCCCCTCATTCCAAGCCAAGAAACAAGTCTTTGGTTTAGGCCCTGCCTTGGAGCCCTATAACAGAGGCCAGAGTCTGTCCCCAGAGTGTACTGTTGACAAGCTCCAAACCATGTTAATATGTGTAACCCCAAAGGCACCTTTTCTGGACAGATGTGACCAGTGTTCCCTCTAAGCTGAGTTACTGTGATCTAGCTCACAGTTTTTTAGCCTCTGGCTCACACATTTTTGTCTCAGCTCAGGAAGGAGGGCTCCAGAGCAAACTAATTTATACAGTAGTCAAATCGCTTGCTCACAACTTTAATGCCAGTAGCTCACAAAGTAGAATTTTTGCTCACAAGACTCCACAGCTTAGAGGGAACACTGGATGTGACATGTCCCTTTTGGCCTACTTTTGGAATATCTGCTGCCCAGACAACTGGCCCCTTCTTCAAGACCCGGATCCCTTGGTTAAGTGCGCAGACTCTAATCTGTGAGAACTGGGTTCGATTCCCCACTCCTCCACTCACAGCTGCTGGATGACCTTGGGCAAGCCACAGTTCTGTCAGAGCTGTTCCTGAAAGAGCTCTCTCAGCCTCACCTACCTCACAGGGTGTCTGTTGTGAGGAGGAGAAGGGAAAGGAGAATTTAAGCTGCTCTGAGACTCCGAGTGAAGAGCGGGTATAAATCCAATTTCTTCTTCTTCTTCCCTGGATCTGCGTGGACAGGTAATCCCTGTGGTATCCTCTCCCTATGCTGCTTCAACCTCTCACCTCTGCAGTGTGCTGTTAAGAGTGTCAGAATACCTAAAGGTAACTGAATCTCTGCACGGGCTTCTACTGCCAGGCGCCACTGCGGTGAACACTCATTATCATTTTAACTGCATTGAGTCTGCTAGCTCTCCATCCCAAATATTTGCATTATTCCACTCAATACACTTGATCTCCGATTACATTCTGTCCTACTCCTTCCAGGCTTCAAGAAATACCTTACCACTTCTCCAAAAGAGCCCGTTTGGGAGAGTCACTATCCAGATTGGGGGAGCTGCTTTAAATCGAAAGCAGAACTCACGTGGTTGTCAGGGTCCTTATTCAGGTTACTCAGCACAGGGCTTCATAAGACGATAACTGTTTATTGGTAAATCCAGTACTAGAGACACGTGTACAGCTTGTGTCAGGAATGGCCGGCAATACGAGGGCCTCTGACTTATACTAGAATCAAACATCCCCCCAGTAAGCATGAGCCGATGGATATATCTCACACGTGCGGGCAAAGCAAGCAGGCAAAGCTAAAAGTCGTTAACTTTCCCAGCCGAGTAAAACTGCAGCTGGAGCATCTACAAGGTCAAGCGTAATATAGCAAACAGTCAGTGAGCCAGGGAGAGCTGAGACAGAAAACGGGAGGGCAGCCCTCCACATTCCAGACCTATGACAGGGCTACCTGACAGTGGTGCAGTTAGAGTGCCAGACTAGGATCAATAAGACCCAGGTTTGAATCCCCACTGTGACGGGAAAGCTTGCTGGCCGACCTTGGGCCAGTCACACACTCTCAGCCTAACCTACCTCACAGGGTTAAGGATAAAATGATAGACAGGAGAACTGACGGAAGCCGCTTTGGGGTCCCCATTGCAGAGAAAGGCACAAATTGAACAAAGAAATAAATATGCATCGGCACTGTGACTCACTGTCCCACACAAGAGTAAAGATCCTTAGGATTATAGCTATGCTAGCAAAATACGGTTGCTCCGGCTGTTAAACACATTTCACGGCATGCAAAGCCTGAGCTCCAGATCCCACAGTGCCTTAACCATCATCCCCACATATTGGCCTGCCTGCACACCGTAGATCAGACGCATTCCAAGAAGGAGGGGGAGGAGGCAATTGGATTTATATCCCGCTCTTCACTCAGAATCTCAGAAAGGCTTACAACCTCCTTTCCCTTCCTCTCCCCACAATGGACACCCTGTGAGGTAAGTGGGGCTCTGAGCGAACTGCTCCTGAGAGAACAGCTCTGAGAGAACTGTGACTGACCCAAGGTCACCCAGCTGGCTGTATGTGAAGAAGGAGTGGGGAATCAAACCCAGTTCTGCAGATTAGAGTCCACTCAGTGGCAGAAAAGAAGAGGAAGAGGAGGAGGAAGAGGAAGAGGAGGAGGAGGAAGAAGAGGAGAAGATTGGATTTATACCCCGCCCTTTACTGGGAGTCTCAGAGCCACTTACATTCTCCTTTCCCTTCCTCTCCCCACAACAGACACCCTGTGAGGAGTGTTCCCTCTAAGTTGAGTCAGTGTGAGCTAGCTCACAGTTTTTTAGCCTCTGGCTCACACATTTCTGTCTTAGCTCAGGAAGGATGGCTCCAGAGCAAACTAATTTATGGAGCACCCAAATCGCTTGCTCCCATCTTTAATGCCAGGAGCTCACAAAGTAGAGTTTTTCCTCACAAGACTCCACAGCTTAGAGGGAGCATTGCCTGGGAGGTAGGTGGGGCTGAGAGAGTTCTGAGAGAACTGGAGAGAACAGCTCTGAGAGAGCTTGCGACTGACCCAAGGTCACCCAGTTGGCTGCATGTGGAGAAGGAGTGGGGAATCAAACCCGGTTCTCCCAGATTAGAGTCCGTGCTCCTAGCCACTACAGCAAACCGGCTCTCAGAGATTTAACTTTCTGAGGCCTCGAGGCAGGAGCTGAACGACAGCGGCAGCAACGTACGCTAACGTGACTGCCACCGCCGCCCCCAAAAGCAGGCCATGATTCACCTGGGGAGAGGTTCCAGAAAACAGATTCCAGGTAAGTATGGGAACGTGGGGGGGGGGTCCCCACGAGGAAGCACCACTGCAGCTTTCAGAGAGGAAAAAAAGGGGCTTCGGCAAAGAAAAAAGAAAACCTCTCGACAGCCGGCAAAGAAGATTGGTAGAGAAGCTCAACAATCGGGGGCAGTGCAGGGGGGGGGGGAAGGAACGAAGCAGCGAAGATTACGTGGCAAACAGGAGAGCCGCCAGCGCTCAGTTCCTCTGCCTATTCCGAGCCGATCCGCCCTCCCACACAAGATCAGTGGGCGGAAGTGTGACAGAGACATGCTTTTACCAGTCAGACTCGGAATGTAATCTGTTAAGAAAGGGAGAGCGGGAGGGGGGGGAGCATGACGGTTATACTTTGATGAGGTAACAATAAAAGTGACCCTATTCCGAGTTATAATTATCCGGAGGGAGCAGCGAGGGCCGCTCGGCGGTTGGACGGTCCCGCCTCCTGAGGCTCCAGAAGGTGGGTTCAGCCACGCACAGGGGGAGGCCCAGATTTCCTGCAGAGCATCTTTGGCTTATTTTGTCTTCTTTATCCTGCTTTTCGACTAAAAAGGACACTCGGGGAAGGTGATGGTATCGCTTCGCCCGGCTCTGGGGAGACCTCACCTGGAGTACCGTGTTCAGTTTGGGGCATGACAGTTTATGAAGGATACAGACAAGCTGGAACGTGTCCAGAGGAGGGCAACGAAGACGGTGAGGGGTCTTCTGGAGACCAAACCCTGAGGAAAGGCTGAAAGAGCAGGGTGTGTTTAGCCTGGAGAGGAGACAACTGAGAGGAGATATGATCACCATCTTTGAGTACTTGAAGGCCTGTAATATAGAGGACTAGCCTGATACCCATGCTTCGCTACGGTATTTAACTTCCATAAATCCAGCTATAACACTGATGATGTAAAGTTTGAAATGTAACATTTGTTGTAGGAATTCTAATGGAGAAGATATACGTACTTTTTCTCTCTCTCCACTGAAGGACCTCTCTGTAGGCTGATGCGGCGGGCTCCATCGTGGCTTTAAGCACCCTGCAACCACTGCTGCACCTGACAGACAACCGCCTGTTAGGTGTAGGAGGTGGGGGGAGTGTGTTGGAAGCCATTAGGGAGGCTGGGCCAGCAGCATCACTAAGGTGATCCCGCTGAGGCGGCATCCCTGATGTATTAAAGTACCCTGGTCCTGCTCCTACACCTGACAGACACCCGCCTGTCTGGTGTTGGGGGGATTATCTTTAAAGGCATCAGGGAGGCTGGGCCAGCAGCAGGGCTAAGGCAATCTTGCTGAGCAAACCTCCCCAGCAGCTGTAAGCATCCCACCTCCTCTCCTACATCTGACATGCAGCTGCCTGTCCAGTGTAGGGGGGAGGGGGAGTATTAAATGCCACTGTGGAGGCGGGGCTGGCAGGATCACTAATGTGTTACTGCTAGGGCGGGCTCCCTCGTGGCTTTAAGCACCCTGCAACTGCTGCTGTACCTGACAGACAACTGCCTGTCAGGTGTAGGAGGGGGGAGCATGTTTGAAGCCATAGGCCAGCAGCTTTGCTTCACCTCACAGACAGTTGGCCACTCCTGATTTCCTCAACTGTCATTAGCTCTCTGCAGTCCCCTGTAACTGTTTTTTTTTAACCTCAGAACACTGAGCTCTGGAGCTGACCAGTCAGAGGAGGGAGGGGTGCAAGGAGGCAGCAGCCTGGCAGCCGCATAGGAATCAATGGGGGGAGCAGGTTTTACCCCTTTTGACCCACTTAGGGGTTGAATTTCTAAACATCCCTTCTTAGCGAGCATCTATGCCATGGTAGGAGCACTCTCCCCGAATTTGGTGTTTCTAGGTCCAGCGGTTTGGCCTGGGCGTTGATTTTACGGTGAGGGGACTTTCTATATAGTTATTTTCTGTTGCCCTAGGGATAGGGTTTTCAGCTAAACGTTAGAAGAAGAAGAGAAGAGAAGAGATTGGATTTATACCCCGCCCTTCAGTACCCAAAGGAGTCTCAGAGTGGCTTACAAACTCCTTTCCCTTCCCCTTCCCACAACAGACACCCTGTGAGGTAGGCGGGGCTGAGAGAGCTCTTACAAGGACTGCTCTTGACAGAACAGCTCTGACAGAACTATGGCTTGCCCAAGGTCATCCAGCCAGGTGCAAGTGGAGGAGTGGGGAATCAAACTGGAGCCTAAAAAACTGTGAGCTAGTTCACACTAACTCAGCTTAGAGGGAGCACTGTCTCTCTCTGCATTTTTTGGCTGTCCCGCGGTCCAAATATCTGTAAAATCTAATTGGCTACCCAAGACCCCCCAGGATGCAAACCATCATGGGTGGACCTGACTTTGCTAACCCCGTGCTTTGGACTGCGACAGCAGGGCCGGCCTCAACATACACTCAGGCTGGGCGCCTGCCGGGGCCCAGAACTCCTGGTGGGGCCCAATACTGCCAGCTCCCCCGCTCACCCTCCTCTGTTGCCCACCGGTGTGCCCCTTCGCAGAAGAGGGGAGGGGGCCCCTGCTCCGGGAACACCCAAAACATGAATCTGGCTCCCAGACGAGAGGGCTGCGCTCAACCTCTTTGCGCCGCCAGCTTCTTGTTTTCAAGCCAGGAGATAAGCACCCACAAACAAAGAGGGGGAAACAAACCCTCCAGGCGTGCGTTCCGGCGTATGGATAACAATGCATTATTTATTGGCAAGTTGAAAGGGAAAACAGAGGGAACAATACGTCTGATGCGCACACGGCTTGTCCCAAATCAAAGCAATCCCCTGGGTGAAGTTATCAAGCACACGGCAACAACTCCCTGCTCGGCGCAGGATATTTCGATCGGGCTGTCGCTGGAGATTTGACAGCTGAAACACTCACGCGGGGGTGGGGGGGGGGAGACGAGATTTGTGTTCCCAGGTTTCCCTCCCTCGCCGCCACTGCGTGGTCTCCTGTCCACAAAACAGATGATGATATTTACATGCCAAAATGATTCTCCTAGGATAATTGGGGAGGGCGACATGGGTGGCAGGAATCCGCTTGCAGGAGTCCAAAGATCTATGAGACGTGCAATACGGCAATTAGCAGACTTCCCTCCCTCCCTGCCTCCGGATGAGTTCACAGAGCAATCGATTTTCCCAGGCTTGATTTCAGTTTACTTAAGCCTGGTCTAAAATGCGGCAGGATGACAGGGATGAACCCTGAGGCAGTTGTCAGGACTGTACTGCTGCAGGGAAGGACGGATGCCGCGTTTTAAACTACAGCCGTGAGACTTATTTTTCCCAGGGGTCAGAAAGGGCTGTTAAAAACAAAGAGGAATGCAGGGGGACAAGGCATGGAGGTTGTTTATTTGTGGGTGATATGCATCCTCAAGTTGCTGCTGACTCACAGGGCGACCCAGTGAATTAATGACCTTCAAAATGGAAACAGAATGGAAAGGGAAATTGCTGAATTACAAGTTATTACAACACTTGGAACAAAAACCTCCCCAGGACTCAACAGGGATATTGGTTTCTTAGCTCATTATATATGCTAACTCATTCAGTCCTCACAAATGTATTCTCATACATCCTCTGTATTTTAGGGTATTTCTTTTTTCAGAACAGTATATTAGAATGCCAACTGACATTATATGGTTAAGAGCACTGATCCGCTGGACCCCTATTGACTGCCTGAGCCGATTAATGACATCTGAAGTACTTTGCAGCAACTGAAGCAGACCAGCAATATCGACGCATGAGATTAGCATTTTATTATTATATCTGGTTTTAATATAGTATTTTAAAGTTGTATTTGTTATCCATATGTAATTTGGAATTTTATCTGTTGTTAGCCACCCTGAGCCGGCCTCGGCCAGGAGGGCAGGATAAAATTTTAACTATTATTATTATTATTATTATGCCACACATACAATGAAGGGGGGGGGTGACTGGCCTAACAGGCACCCTCTGGTGAAGTCTTTGTTGTTCTTAATCTTTCTGCGGGAGGTATTTCAATCTGGAAGCGGCAACTTCCTGGTGCAGGTCTTCTGGCGCGGGTCTTCTCTTTAGTTGCTGCGATTCCACGGGCTTGGGCGAAGGGCACGTCAGCACATGCTCCTGCTGCGGCCGCTGTCCAATAGGCTCCGGCCTGCTGCGTTGCCCCGCCTCCGCGCTCCGTCAGCCCAGCCTCGCTCGCTCAATTCGCCGTCGCCACCATGTTATCCGCCGCCACCACTCCGCTGCTCCGCCGCTCCGCCACCACGAAGGACGGGTGCCCCCCCCCGCTCTAAGAGCAGGTACCCATTTTGTCTACTTGCCCTTTAACGGGCTTTCGAGCCGCTGGGTGGACGGGAGCTGGGACATGGGCTGAGAGCTCACCCCAGCCACGGTGGGGCTCGAACAGCCGAAGCTGTTGACAGATGGAATTGCAGGCTTCATTTACCGCCTGCGCCACCGCTCCAAATAAAATAAAAGTCAAATAAATAAATACTGAATGTAATACAGGGAATATTGGAATGTTTGGCTGGCATACACGACGCCTACCTCAAAAAAAGATTTTAAAAATTGCTGTTAGGTGACCCCCACGCCTGAGAGGAGTGAATGGAGAGTCCTAGTCTTATTTTGACATATTTATTGCTTTCCAACTGTTGACCTTTGGGAACAAATCTCTGCTGAGTTCCTTGGCGTCAACCGGAGGGTCAGACCACATAAGCTCTGAAGGGGCCGAACTTCCTGACAGAAATCACCGAATGAGCCGTGGCGATTTGCGGAGAAACCTGGAAGCGGCTCCAAATGGATTTCTATCAGGCCCAACATTGTCGCCACAACTCCCCAAACCAGAGGCCTGGCTCCATTGCCTTCCCTTGCCCGGAAACAGACACACACACCCCGAGCAGAGACGGGAGCCTTGAAAATCACTCAAGAGGATTTTCCCTGAGGCAGGCCTGATCCTGCAGAAGCTGCCTCTCTCCCGCCCGGCTGGGGGAACCACACGACATGTTTCCGGCAGGATCTGCCCACAAGTGTCATTTGCTCCAATCGGAATGGTCCTGTCTTCTTCTCTCGCTGGAACATTTGTTCCCACATGGGACTTCTGAGTCCCTTGGCCGGCGCTTTGCTGGCAATGACAGCCATCGGCAAGGGGTTCATGAACAGAGACATCGCCTCGCTTCTTAAACAGCCGCAAGTGGCTCTTTCCACGACAGCAAAGCTTCCAGGTAAATACCGTTCCCATGATCCACGGCAGCCGCAATTTCCGAGCTTTCGGTTCACCATTTCCACTGTGGGATTCTCTAGCAGACGCTATGGGAGTCAGGAGAGTGTTGCAAAGGATTGTGGGGGACAATTCAAGGCACATGGTCAAGTTTGGTGTCGTGGTTAAGTGTCTGGACTCTAATCTGGGAGAACCGGGTTTGATTCCCTACTCTTCCACTTGCAGCTGCTGGATGACCTTTGGCAAGCCATAGTTCTGATAAGAGCTGTCCTTGAAAGGGCAGTTCTTGAGAACTCTCTCAGCCCCACCTACCTCACAGGGTGTCTGTTGTGGGGAAGGGGAAGACGTTTGTAAGCCACTCTGAGACTCCCAGTGAAGGGTGGGGTAAAGATCCAATCTCCTCCTCCTCCTCCAGTTCTTCTTCGGAAGGGACTCACCATTGCTTGGCATGAGCTGAGATGCTCAGGGAATGGGGGGCACACCTCAAGTAAGTCATGAGGAACCGGCCAGTCTCCAGCAGGAACGTGTCCCTAAGGCTGCCTCAGCAAATGCCAGGTTAGGGAAAGGTGGAGTTTAGGGAGGATGTGACATCACTTTAACACTCTATGGTCAAGACCGGAGAGACATGGGGAAATTCCTAGAGTGTCACTTAGGGAGGCCACTTTCCAGCCACTGGAAGCTCATACTGAAATGTTGTGAGTCTTCCAGATGCTGCTGTTGTTAGTCTTTAAACGTTAGGCTTTGAGATGCTGCTGTTGTGTTAAGGCTTTACTTTGTACACTCAGGAAGCCCCATCTGGGTGCGTGGAAGCAAAGCAGGACTTTGCAAATGAAAAGGGGAACCCACGCATAAAATGGTGTGATTAAGCCTGGGCTTGGACCACTGCACTCCAGGAAGCATACAAGGCCAAGGGTAGGAATAAAACAGGAGAATGTGGGGGAAACAATGAGGAAATAGGCCAGTTGAAGACCCTAAAGGCGTTATCAGATCCTAGATCAGGAGTGGCCAAACTGTGGCTCTGGAGCCACATGCGACTCTTTTGTGCAGCATATTGTGCGGCTTCCGGCAGGGCGGCTGGGGACCTCTCTCTCTGTCTCTGTCTCTCTCTCTCTGTCTCTCTCACTATCTCTCTCTTCCCCTTCCTTCCTCCCTCCCCACATCTATTTGCTTTCTTTCCACCTCTTTCTTTCTTTTCACCTTTCTTTCTCTCTCCCTTTCTTCCTTCCTTCCTTTCTCTCTCTTCCTCTTGCCCTCCCCACCTATTTGCTTTCTCTGTTTCTGCTTCTCTCTCTTTCTCTCTCTCCTTCTTTCTTTCCACCTCTTTCATTCTTTCCACCTTTCGCTTTCTCCCTTCCTTCCATCTGTTCCTCCCCCTCCCTCCCCACCTATTTGCTTTCTTTGTTTCTCTCTCTTTCCCCCTTTCCTCCGTCCTCCCCATCTATTTGCTTTCTTTCCACCTTTTTTCTCTCTTTCTCCCTTCCTTCCTCTGTCTCCCTTCCTTCCCCTTCCCTCCCCCATCTACTTACTTTCTTCGTTTCCCTCTCTTTTTCCAGTGATGTCACATCCTCCCTAAACTAAATATCATTAGCAAACAAATAAATATCACTGGACAAATAAATATCATTACCAATATCTGTCTTTACTCCTTTTGTTTTTATTTTTGGCAGTCTCATTTAATGTTAATTAAAAGCAAACTTGCATATTTTCCCAATACAAACAAGTGTGTGATATTTGTTCGTGTCTTGCGACTCTCCCAATCCTTTCTGCCATGCCCAAGAATCTTTATGGACCCAACTTGTCTTTCTCCAACGCCGCCGCCACCACCACACACTTTGTGGGTAGCGATTCCCACTGGTGAATGACTCCTTGGGTGATGAAGTGCCCCAGGCTGCCAGATCTAAAGCTCCCCTCGCCCCTCAGTGTCACCAGGCAGCGGCATACGTGTAGGCGAGGGGACACCCCCCCCCCACGATAGCCAGGAAGAGGCCGAACCAAGTGCCCCGCTCCCGGCACTCTCCTAAGGACCGGAAGAAGAACAGATTTGCTCTGCTTGCCCATTAATAGCCATTAATAACTCTCCATGTCATCTTTGTTTAAAAACAATGACCCAAAATGTATTCTGACGGGCAATGCAGCGGCAAGCGCTCGACCTTGCGCCACCTTATGTAAGCCTCTCATTAACTGGCCTTGCTACCCTCGGGCACATATACCTTTAATCAAAACTAACTAATTGCATCTCGGAATATTTCTTTGCAGTTGAATGGCTGGGGGCGGGGGGGGAGGAATCGCTTCAATTACGAGATCAGGGCCAAATCAGAAACCTCCACAATTGTTCGGGGCAGTTTGAGGTGACGTCCGACTTTCATAGTGAGTTCTTAACAAGACGTTTCCTCGACACAGATCATGCCGACGCAGGATTTGGTACAAAATCCGCGTCCCTGCTAAGGTGAAGTGGGAGCATACTTACTGGAAGCAGCATTACATTTATAGAAAGCCTTCCCGGAAAAACATATGAGAGATCCCATCATTTAAAAAATTGTATCGCAAAACCCATGGTGCAGTGTAACTGCAAAAAAAATGCAGGAGAGTCCATGAGGCAGTATGATTAAGTGAAGTTCATGAGGCTACTTAAGTACACCATTTTATATTAGCAACTACGGCAAAACAAACCCAACTACCAGAGGATTTCCACCCCTTGCAAGATGTCTTCTGCAGGGTCCCAAAAAGGAGGGAAAGGAAGAAGAAGAGGAGATTGGATTTATACTCCACCCTTCACTCGGAGTCTCAGAGCAGCTTACAAACTCCTTCCACTTCCCCTCCCCACAACAGACACCCTCTGAGGTAGGTGGGGCTGAGAGAAATCTTTCAAGAACTGCCCTTACAAGGACACCTCTTGTCAGAGCTACAGCTTGCCCAAGGTCATCCAGCAGCTGCAAGCGGAGGAGTGGGGAATCAAACCCAGTTCTCCCAGATTAGAGTCTGCACATTTAACCACGACACCAGATTGGCTCTGTGTTTGGGGGAAGGCCGCTTTGCTCCTCCGAAGGCTCTTCAATAGGGATTAGATGAAAAACGATAAAAATGCTTTAAGTTCCAAACGAATCATTTTCACACACTGTGTAGTTTTCCATTCAAACAACTTCCTTCTCCTCTCTGACTTAAAAGGAACCCAGATCCCAAAACAAATTGCCTTATCTAAATTAGGGTTCTGACGCCTCACAAACACACACAAAAATCCACTGCTTTACTTGCACCTCCTTTGTACAACTTGAACCCAAGACCCTCAATTTTTGTACTCTTTTCCGTTCCATCACACGAAACCCATCCCATAATACGCACTCACGTTTCCCAACGATATTTATGCATCGCTAAATCAGTACGATGCATTATACACGCAACGTACATTATAAATAAAGCATAAATTGACATGTGTGCACAATACAGATGCTGCCACAGAACCAGCGGTGAAACGCGGAGCAATTAAACTGTCGGCAATCATCTAAAACAAATAGGAAATTAAGAATCACTTGCTCATTCCTCATTTAAATACCACTTTGTTGAAATTTTTGTTTCTTAACCTTTCGATTTAAAAACAAACAACAAAAGCGAGGAGGGCTTATTTCCCAAGTACCTGGCTTACACTCTGGGTGAACACCAGAGCTACCCTGCTAGATCCAGTTTGTCTAATCCAACACCCTGTTTCCAGTGGTGGACAGCTAAATGCCACTGGATACTCACCAGAAAGGCATGAAGAAGAATGCCTTCCCTGGTTTTCACTCCCCAGCAGCTGTGTTTGGGGGGTAGATGGCCTCAGTCCCCAGAGGTTCTGTTTAGCTAGGAGGTGGACCCCATTAGCAACAAAATACACCTGAAGCTGCCTTATACTGCCCTTGGTCCATTAAGGTCAGTCTTGTCTACTCGGACTGGCAGTGGCTCAACGGGGTCTCAGGCATAAAAGGGTCTTTCCCTTCACCTCCTGCCTGATCTTGACAGCTCTCCGGGGTCTCAGGTGAAAGTCTTTCCCATCACCTCCTGCCTGGTCCTTTTTAACTGGAGATTCCAGGGATTGAACCTGGGACCTTCTGCGTGCCAAACAGAGGCTCTGCCACTGAGCCACAGCCCCTCTTTACAGCTCTCTGGGGTCTCAGGCGGAGGTCTTTCCCATCACCTCCTGCCTGGTCCTTTTTAACTGGAGATTCCAGGGATTGAACCTGGGACCTTCTGCATGCCAAAAAGAAGCTCTTACCACTGAGCCACGGCCCCTCCTTACAGCTCTCCAGGGTCTCAGGTGGAGGTCTTTCATATACTTCCTACCTCGTTCTTTTAACTGGAGATGCCAGGGACTGAACCTGGGACCTTCTGCATGCCAAAAAGAAGCTCTTACCACTGAGCCACGGCCCCTCTCAAACAGCATAAGACATGTATAGATGAAGATGCCTTGTACTGAATCAGAACCTCGGTCCATTGAGGTTAGTACTGTGTATTCAGACTGGCAGCAGCTCTCCAGAGGTCTTTTATATACATCCTACTGCCTGGTTCTCTCAACTGGAGATGCTGCCGGGGATTGAACCTGGGACCTTCTGCATGCCAAGCAGAGGCTCTGCCACTGAGCCACAGCCCCTCCTTACAGCTCTCCAGGGTCTCAGGCTGAGGTCTTTCCCATCACCTCCTGCCTGGTCCTTTTTAACTGGAGATGCAGCCGGGGATTGAACTGGGGACCTTCTGCATGCCAAGCAGAGGCTCTTCCACTGAGCCACGGCCCCTCCTTACAGCTCTCCAGGGTCTCAGGGTGAGGGGTCTTTCTCATCACCTCCCGCCTGGTCCTTTTTAACTGGAGATGCTGCCGGGGATTGAACCTGGGACCTTCTGCATGCCAAGCAGAGGCTCTTCCACTGAGCCACAGCCCTTCCCTTTTGATCTTGGGTAAACCAGTAACATAACACTGGAACTGGTCAACAGAATAGAGCAATGCCAACATTAACTGTGTCTATTAAGGTCAGTCTTGTCTACTTAGACTGGCAGTGGCTCAATGGGGTCCTAGGCAGAAAAGGGTGTTTCACATCACCCACCACCTGATCCTTGTAAGTGGAGATGCCAGTGGGGATTGAACCTGGGAACCTTCTGCATGCCAAGCAGAGGTTCTGCCACTGAGCCACAGCCCCTCTTGACAGCTCTCCAGGGTCTCAGGCAGAGGTCTTTCCCATCACCTCCTGCCTCGTCCTTTTTAACTGGAGATGCCGGGGATTGAACCTGGGACCTTCTGCATGCCAAGCAGAGGCTCTGCCACTGAGCCACGGCCCCACTTGACAGCTCTCCAGGGTCTCAGGCGGAGGTCTTTCCCATCACCTCCTGCCTGGTCCTTTTTAACTGGAGATGCTGGGGATTGAACCTGGGACCTTCTACATGCCAAGCAGAGGCTCTGCCACTGAGCCACAGCCCCACTTGACAGCTCTCCAGGGTCTCAGGTGGAGAGAGGTCTTTCCCATCACCTCCTGCCTGGTCCTTTTTACGTGGGGATGCTGCTGGGGATTGAACCGGGGACCTTCTGCATGCCAAGCAGAGGCTCTGCCACTGAGCCACAGCCCCACTTGACAGCTCTCCAGGGTCTCAGGTGGAGAGAGGTCTTTCCCATCACCTCCTGCCTGGTCCTTTTTAACTGGAGATGCTGCTGGGGATTGAACCGGGGACCTTCTGCATGCCAAGCAGAGGCTCTGCCACTGAGCCACAGCCCCACTTGACAGCTCTCCAGGGTCTCAGGCAGAGGTCTTTCCCATCACCTCCTGCCTGGTTCTTTTTAACTGGAGATGCCGGGGATTGAACCTGGGACCTTCTGCATGCCAAGCAGAGGTTCTGCCACTGAGCCACAGCCCCTCTTGACAGCTCTCCAGGGT
>NW_015166475.1:18489-47088 GCF_001447785.1 Gekko japonicus | reverse complement strand
CTCAGGCGGAGGTCTTTCCCAGCACCTCCTGCCTGGTCCTTTTTATCTGGAGATGCTGCCGGGGATTGAACCTGGAACCTTCTGCATGCCAAGCAGATGCTCTACCCCTGAGCCACGGCCCCTCTTGACAGCTCTCCAGGGTCTCAGGCGGAGGTCTTTCCCATCACCTCCTGCCTGGTCCTTTTTAACTGGAGATGCTGCCGGGGATTGAACCTGGAACCTTCTGCATGCCAAGCAGATGCTCTACCCCTGAGCCACGGCCCCTCTTGACAGCTCTCCAGGGTCTCAGGCGGAGGTCTTTCCCATCACCTCCTGCCTGGTCCTTTTTAACTGGAGATGCTGCCGGGGATTGAACCTGGAACCTTCTGCATGCCAAGCAGATGCTCTACCCCTGAGCCACGGCCCCTCTTGACAGCTCTCCAGGGTCTCAGGCGGAGGTCTTTCCCAGCACCTCCTGCCTGGTCCTTTTTATCTGGAGATGCTGCCGGGGATTGAACCTATGACATTGGGGCTGGTCCACAGAACAGAGCAACACCAACATCAACTATGCTTTAGCAGCTCAAAGGAAGAATCCAGGAAGTAGAGTGTGCCCAAGTCCAGCCCCTCCCTTACAGGTCCTGCAGCCACGTCCCGTCCCGAGAGAGACTCCATCCCACCAAACGCAGCGCTTCCCGATGCCGAGATACCGCAACTCGGCTCATCGCAAAGAATAATTTGACGAGCAGGCAAAGATTTAGGTCATGTTTCCAAATTCTATTTTGGGTAAACATCCCCTCTTCCCAGACGCACGGCATTATACACGCTTTCCATCGTTGCCGAGCAGCTCCGAAACAGCAAACGGGACGCGATCCCAGATTCTGCACGGCTGGGGGCCCCCCGTCCTTCTCGCTCACACACCCTGCGCCGCAGCAGCCTGGCTTCCAATCTGCAAACAGGCCATCATCTCTTCTTGGCATCAGCAATGGGGTGGGGGGGGAGAGCTTGGGCATTACATCGTCACCTCCCCCAAAATGTCAGCAGAATAGAATTTATTTATTTATTTGTTATTTTGATTTTTGCCCCGCCCTCCCCAGTGAGGCAGGTTCAGGGTGGCTTACACAAGGTAACAATAAATAAAACAATGATATCAATGCCCATATAAAAACACACAGCACAGTAATTAAAACAATTTACATAACCATGGCGGTACAACGGTGATAAAGTGCACATGCACACACACACTCAGCGGCAGGGGTCATTGCGTAGAAAAAGAGGTGCGGGAGCTCATTAGCATAGCTCATTAGCATTACTCCTTTGCATATGCCACATCCCCTGACATCACTGGAAGTGTGCCAGAAGGCAACACCCACCGCTCAGGCTCCACTGGACTGTTTTGAACTGCTAGCTATTGGGGGGGGGAGAACGTGCAGATCTGCCCTCGCAGAGGAGGGAGAGCTGGTACCTGAATAAAACTCAGTCTTAAAGGTGCCACTGGACTGTTTTGGACCGGGGGGGGGCAGGGGGAAGCTCTGCAGCTTACCTGGCTGCTTCTTGCTCTGACTGAGGGCTGCTGGGAGCAGGGGGGTGGGGCTTGTTGCATGTGCCTGCCCGCTGGGCTCTTTACTGCCAGAGCTCCACTCCTGTGCACTCCTGCAGGAAATGACCTCTGCTCAGCGTTAAGTTCCACTATCAGAGGGCTCAGGCTGGGAATAATATTGGCACAGGGCATAGATGGTGAAATGCAGCTTCCTTACCTAAATGCTTGGCGGAAGGGCTCTGTTTCCGTGGCCCTGAGGAACTGTGAAAGATCTCGCAGAGCCCTGATCTCTCCCTGAAGCTCATTCCACCAAGTTGGGGCTGCCGCAGAAAGAGCATAAAGCATGGCTAGTGTTGTGGGCCAGCTTGACCAACCTGAGTCCAGCGTGGCTGAAGAGTCTTCAGGAGTCCAGGAGCCAAATGCAGCCAGCCCTGAACCAGCTACAGTTAGAGAATAAGAGAAAAAGGAGGCTCAAGATTCATTGCTGGCAGCTGACCTTGACCCAGGCCTAGCTCTGAAGTAGCCAATGAAGCACAGCTGCGGGAACAGTAGCCCATCAGGCTCCCCCCATTAACTGAACAGTGAAGGGAAAAGCTCCGGCAAGACTTAAGGACATGCAGACAGAGTGATCGCCTCTTGGCTCGGCGCCAGCTGCTTAAGGATAGCCGTTCTGAGCAAGGCTCCCTCTAATCTGTGGAGTCTTGAGTGCAGAAATTCTAACTTTGTGAGCTCCTGGCATTCACGTTGTGAGCGAGTGATTTGGCTCCTGCGTAAATTAGTTTGCTCTGGAGCCATCCCTCCTGAGCTGAGACAAAAATGTGTGAGCCGGAGGCTAAAAAACTGTGAGCTGGCTCGCGCTAACTCAGCCTAGAGGGAACACTGGTTCTGAGGGAGTGCAGGAGCACCTCCAAGCAGATGACTCTAAATCAGGCTGGTTAAGGAATGCCTACATAAATCAGGGAGCTGCGGTGGCTCAAGTGGTTAAGACGCTGAACTGCAGGCTGTGGAAGGTCGGTAGTTCAGCAGTTTGAGACCCGAGTGTGCCGCATGACGGAGCAAGCTCCCGCCTCTAGTTCCAGCTCCTGCCAACCTAGCAGTTCGAAAGCAAGAAACTGCAAGGAGATAAATAGGTACCACTTCGGTGGGAAGGTAACAGCGTTCCGTGCGCCTTGGTGTTTAGTCATGCCGGCCACATGACCACGGAAACGTCTCCGGACAGCGCCAGCTCTTCGGCTTGGCAACGGAGATGAGCACCGCAACCCTAGAGTCGGACTCGACTGGCTTTCGAGCAAGGGAGACCTTTACCTTTATATAAATCAGACCTGGAGAACCGCAGATTGTGGGAGCAACTTGTCACCACCCTGTGAACCTTGTGACCACAACTCTGGACTCTGCCTCCTGTGACCTTTGGACTGACCCTTGACTCTGTTTTTTGGACCTGCCTGAACCCCGTCGGTCCCTTTAATCATTGCCCGAGCCAAAAAAAAAAAACCCCTCAAAAAACAACAGAAGCAGACCAATGGAGCTGACGTTAAAAGTGAAGAACTATGCTAGCACTTTATTATTATGTTTTGGTTTTAACGCCATATTTAGATGAATTGTTGCTGTGTTTTTATATGTATTGTTGGAATCTTACCCTGTTTTGTAAGCCGGCCTGAGCCGGCCTTGGCCGGGGAGGGCGGGATGCAAATTAAATAAAGCAAATCAAATCAAAATTGGACTACCTTGACTCTGCTTTCCCAAACATGAACTCTGCCTGCTGCTGAACTGGTATTTGACCCTTGGACTGGACTCCTGGCTGTGACTTAGCTCAGTTGCCTTGCTCTGCCTGTATTCCAGGACAGCTAGATTGGACCAAGGGTAGGTCTACCTGGCGCACCCTTCCTACATCCCACGGGGGCCAGCCAAAAGCATGGTGTGCATCTCGGAAGCTTGCTGGGCCCGTCACACACTCTCAGCCTAGCCTACCTCACAGGAGGCTTGTTGTGAAGATAAAACAGAGGCGGAGAGAACAGCATAAGCCATTTCAGGTCCCCACTGGGGAGAAAGGAAGGGTATAAGTGAAGATAAACTGATAAACTTTGTGTCCCGATTCCGACCGTCCGGGCCTCTCCCTCGAGCCCCCGCTCGAGCCCCACCCTGCAATTCCCCCACTTACCGCGGCCAAAAGCCTCGTGGAGAAGTCTCAGGGCTCCGAAACGGGCGAAGAGACAGCTGCCAGGGAACAATGGGAACAGCAGATACCTGACCACGGCTCAACCCCTTCCCTGCAGAGCACATCCCCATATACGCAGCAAAAGGGCAGGTCCCCAGGAGACGCCGCCATCGCCGAGGCCCACAGGGCAACCTGACGACGGTGGTCGTTCCGCACCTGGCAGAGCGTCGGAGCTCTTATAAGGAGGCGGAGCCACTGGAGATGGACACCTCGGTGTCCAGTAAGAAGGCGGGGAGGGTGAGAGAACGGGATAAAAGGGGGACAAAAAGGGAGGCCGAGGAGGAAGGAAATGCAGAGCGGAGGACGGAGACGGGGTGACCAGGAGTCGAAGGGAGAGACGACGAGGCGGACGTCTCCCATGGCTCTCGCAGGGGCACGCGCTTACCTTTGGTGACGGAACCAGGTAGCCGGCCCTGTTTCTGAGGCCTCCCGTTCCCCCTTTCAAAAAGGGGAAGACATTCTCTGGAACGGCCACTGAAGGTAAAGACTACCCCTTTAAGCAGGCTGGGGCGCCACGAACGTATAAATAAGTGATGTAGGCAGGCTGCCAAACGGTCCCTCGAAGAGCCTCCACTCCCTTAGACGCAAACAGCGCCAGCTCAGAGCCAGGACGACAGCTGCAAATACAGAGATGTGGTGGTTCTCCTTCTCCGATGCTGTTCCAACCACTGGACAGTACCGGACCCTCCCAGGAGAGCCACGTACTCCGGCCGACCCCTGGATCCCACTCCCAGCGTGGCTAGAACGGGTTGCCCAGTAGAAGAGTTGCCCCCCTCCAAGTGGCGGCTGGAGATCTCCTGGGATTACAACCGGTCTTCCGGTGATGGAGTTCGGTTCCCATGGAGGAAAGGGCCGCTTTGGAAGGTGGGCTCCGTGGCATTGTACCCCACTGAAGCCCCGCCCTTCCTCAAACCCCGCCCGCCTCAAGCTCCACCCCAACATCTCCCGGTATTTCCCCAACCCAGAGCTGGGAACCCTCCTCGGTAGCTGGTAGCCACCGGCCATCAAAAATCATTCTGAAGAAGGAGAAGAGATTGGATTTGCAGCCCGCCCTTCACTACCCAAAGGAGACTCAGAGAAGCTTAAGAATTCCTTTCCCTTCCCCTCCCCACGACAGGCACCCAGTGAGCAATGCTCCCTCTAAGGCAGTGGTGGCAAACCTATGGCACGGGGGCCAGAGGTGGCACTCAGAGCCCTCTCTGTAGGAACGCGTGCCATCGCCCCAACCAGGCCCAGACCATCATTACAGTGTCAAATTCTGTGCCAAATAATTTTAAGTAAATGAAAGCATTTGGGATTGCTTTCCTTACTTTGTTTGGATCCTCTTAAATCAATTTATGAGTTGTTTTTTTCTAAAGTAAAACCTCAGTATTTAGGTTAAATTGCCGTGTTGGCACTTTGCGATAAATAAGTGGGTTTTGGGTCGCAGTTTGGGCACTCGGTCTCTAAAAGGTTCGCCATCGCTGCTCTAAGCTGTGGAGTCTTGTGTGCAAAAATTCTACTTTGTGAGCTCCTGGTATTAAAGTTGTGAGCGAGCCATTTGGCTCCTGCACAAATTAGTCTGCTCTGGAGCCATCCTTCCTGAGCGAAGACAAAAATGTGTGAGGAGGCTAAAAAAACCTGTGAGCTAGCTCACACTAACTCAGCTTAGAAGGAACACTGCCAGTGAGGTAGGTGGGGCTGAGAGAGCTCTTTCAAGAACTGCTCTTTCAAGAACAGCTCTGACAGAACTATGGCTTGCCCAAGGTCATCCAGCAGGTGCAAGTGGAGGCGAGGGGAATCAAACCCAGTTCTCCCAGATTAGAGTCCGCGCACTTAACCACCACACCAAACTGGCTCTCACACCAAAAGCAATAACAAATCTTGCAGCTGCAAGCGCTCAAAGAGAAAACCAGTTTGCTGTTTGCAGAGCATTCTCTTTATCACTAGACTGCCATAACAGGAGAGTCAGCAGCTTACAGTACCAATTTATCCCTTTGTTAACTAGCCAGTTGGGGGGCGTGTATTCCCATCCTGTTTGTAGCCCTTTCTAGCAGTTGGGGAGCGTGTATTCCCATCCTGTTTGTAGCCCTTTCTAGAGCAGATCGAAAACAAACAGCTGGCACCCTCTCCCCCCCCCTTCTGTCCGGACTGCCAACACGAAATGCCACGGGCCAGGCCGCTTTCTAATTCCTCTCACTCACGGGCCAGTAATTAGTCCCCTCTTATGTGAAAGAGTCGCCTACCGAGGGCTCCGTTGGGGGGAAACTGCCAAAAACGGTAAACTAATTACACTCCTTTGCCTCTATCACAAAGCCCTTGCAGGAGCATGGAAGCCACTTCACAGCGTCTGCGAGTGAGACAAGGAGCCCCCTGCCCTGCGCATTTCCTTGGGGCCACGGGACCCAGAAAACAGTTTGATGCCAACAAAGAAAGCAATCGCATTCGCCGCGTGGTCTCCATAGCCCACTGGGGGGAGGCAGGGCGCTTTATCTGCTCCCCCCTGGCTCAGATTTCTTTACATCCAAATATGGTAATGGCAGGTGCAGTGAAATCACGGCTTAATGCAACCATGTCAGCTTTTCAAGGCAAGAGGCGTTTGGAGGTGGCTGGGCCATTGCCTGCCTCTGCGTAGCGACCCTGGACTTCCTTGGTTGGTCTTCAAATACCAACCAGGGCCGACCCTGCTTAGCTCCTGAGATCTGATGAGATCAGGTTAGCCGGGGCCATCCAGGTCAGGGCAAGAGATGAACAGAGGTGGCTCGCCGTTGCCTGCCTCTGCGTAGTGACCCTGGCCTTCCTTGGTTGGTCTTCAAATACCAACCAGGGCCGACCCTGCTTAGCTCCTGAGATCTGATGAGATCAGGTTAGCCGGGGCCATCCAGGTCAGGGCAAGAGATGAACAGAGGTGGCTCGCCGTTGCCTGCCTCTGCGTAGTGACCCTGGCCTTCCTTGGTTGGTCTTCAAATACCAACCAGGGCCGACCCTGCTTAGCTCCTGAGATCTGATGAGATCAGGTTAGCCGGGGCCATCCAGGTCAGGGCAAGAGATGAACAGAGGTGGCTCGCCGTTGCCTGCCTCTGCGTAGTGACCCTGGCCTTCCTTGGTTGGTCTTCAAATACCAACCAGGGCCGACCCTGCTTAGCTCCTGAGATCTGATGAGATCAGGTTAGCCGGGGCCATCCAGGTCAGGGCAAGAGATGAACAGAGGTGGCTCGCCGTTGCCTGCCTCTGCGTAGTGACCCTGGCCTTCCTTGGTTGGTCTTCAAATACCAACCAGGGCCGACCCTGCTTAGCTCCTGAGATCTGATGAGATCAGGTTAGCCGGGGCCATCCAGGTCAGGGCAAGAGATGAACAGAGGTGGCTCGCCGTTGCCTGCCTCTGCGTAGTGACCCTGGCCTTCCTTGGTTGGTCTTCAAATACCAACCAGGGCCGACCCTGCTTAGCTCCTGAGATCTGATGAGATCAGGTTAGCCGGGGCCATCCAGGTCAGGGCAAGAGATGAACAGAGGTGGCTCGCCGTTGCCTGCCTCTGCGTAGTGACCCTGGCCTTCCTTGGTTGGTCTTCAAATACCAACCAGGGCCGACCCTGCTTAGCTCCTGAGATCTGATGAGATCAGGTTAGCCGGGGCCATCCAGGTCAGGGCAAGAGATGAACAGAGGTGGCTCGCCGTTGCCTGCCTCTGCGTAGTGACCCTGGCCTTCCTTGGTTGGTCTTCAAATACCAACCAGGGCCGACCCTGCTTAGCTCCTGAGATCTGATGAGATCAGGTTAGCCGGGGCCATCCAGGTCAGGGCAAGAGATGAACAGAGGTGGCTCGCCGTTGCCTGCCTCTGCGTAGTGACCCTGGCCTTCCTTGGTTGGTCTTCAAATACCAACCAGGGCCGACCCTGCTTAGCTCCTGAGATCTGATGAGATCAGGTTAGCCGGGGCCATCCAGGTCAGGGCAAGAGATGAACAGAGGTGGCTCGCCGTTGCCTGCCTCTGCGTAGTGACCCTGGACTTCCTTGGTTGGTCTTCAAATACCAACCAGGGCTGACCCTGCTTAGCTTTTGACATGTGATGAATTCAGGCTAGCCTGGGCCATCCAGGTCATGGAAAGAGACCAACAGAGGTGGTTTGCCGTTGCCTGCCTCTGCGTAGCAACCCGGGACTTCCTTGGTGGTCTCCCATCCAAGTACTGACCAGGGCCGACCCCGCTTAGCTTCTGAGATCTGACGAGATCGGGCTCGCCTGAGCCATCCCAGTGATGTTGGGGGCACCGCTCTGGTTTTTGGGCAAAACTCTATGGTCTGAAGCAAATTCTACCACAGAGTTCTGCCCAAAAACCAGAGTGCCACCCCTTGACAACACCAACGTGCCTATGCAACGTCCAGGTGAGGCAGGCAAGTCACCTTTGGAGCAGGAATTCTCCTCTGCTGGCCGGCTGGCCGGCTCCAGAGAAGAGTACCGGAATCCGGGGGATCCCCCCACGTACCACCCGGGATTCCCTCGGTGGAAGCTGACCCTACTCAGCTTCCAAGAGCGGACGAGATCGGGCTAGGCTGGCCATCTGGCTCAGGATGCCTCCAAATATAACCCTCCCCCCCAAAAAAGGAACCCTGTACAAAGGAATAGCTTGACCATCTGACAACCTAACCAGTCGTGGGAAGTTCTCCTGCACAATCCCCCCTGAAATCGCCAAGAGCTGTCCCAGAGAAGAGCTCTTCCCACGGCAAGACGTCCTGTCCCAGTCAGCCTCCAAGAGTAACACATCAGAGACTAGCTGGCATTGTCAAACAGCGGCAGTCCAAATTCTGAAAGGTTCTACCTAACGAGTGTATCCCCATCCTTCCTCTTCAGGGAGGCAGACCACAGTCTTCCCTCCTCCATTCGGCAGTGGTTAAGTGCGCGGACCCTAATCTGGGAGAACCGGGATTGATTCCCCACTCCTCCACACACAGCTGCTGGATGACCTTGGGCAAGCCACAGTTCTGTCAGAGCTCTCAAGAGCAGTCCTCGAAAGAGCTCTCTCGGCCCTGCCTACCTCACAGGGTGTCTGTTGTGGGGAGGGGGAGGGAAAGGAGTTTGTAAGCCGCTCTGAGACTCCAAGTGAAGGGCAGGTAAGAAATCCAATCTCTTCTTCTTCTACTACTACTACTATTTGATTGTTGCAACAACCACGCTGCAAGGTAAGTCAGGCTGGGAGAGAAGGTGATGGCCACAAGGTCATCCAGTGAGCTTAAACAGCTAGGCTCATCAGCTCTGGGTTGGGAGACACCTGGAGATTTGGGAGACAGAGCCTGGTTTGTGTCCAGCAGTGTCAGGAGGACCAGCAGTGGGGCCAGGAGACTACAAGCCCTCCCACTGTTGCCCACCCCCAAGCACTGAGAATACAGAGCATCCCTTGCCCCAGACCAAGAGTTCCTATCTGTACCTTGTGGCTAATAGCCATCGATGGACCTCTGCTCCGTATTAAGAACATAAGAGAAGCCAATGTTGGTTCAGGCCAGTGGCCCCTCCAGTCCAACACTCTGTGTCACACAGTGGCCAAAAATACCTGGTGCCATCAGGAGGTCCTCCAGTGGGGCCAGGACACCAGGAGCCCTCCCACTGTTGCCCTCCCCCCCCCAAGCACCAAGAATACAGAGCATCCCTTGCCCCAGACCGAGAGTTCCTATCTATACCTGGTGGCCAATAGCCACTGATGGACCTCTACTCCATATTAAGAACATAAAAGAAGCCAATGTTGGGTCAGGCCAATCCAGTCCAACACTCTGTCACAGTGACCAAATACCAGGTGCCCTCAGGAGGTCCTCCAGTGGGGCCAGGACTCTAGAAGCCCTCCCACTATTGCCCCCCAAGCACTGAGAATACAGAGCATCCCTTGCCCCAGACCGAGAGTTCCTATCTATACCTGGTGGCTAAGAGCCACTGAAGGACCTCTGCTCCATATTAAGAACATAAGAGAAGCCAGTGTTGGATCAGGCCAATGGCCCCTCCAGTCCAACACTCTGTGTCACACAGAGGCCAAAAGTACCAGGTGCCATCAGGAGGTCCAGCAGTGGGACCAGGACACTAGAAGCCCTCCCACTGTTGCCCCCCCAAGCACCAAGAAGACAGAGCATCCCTTGCCCCAGACCGAGAGTTCCTATCTATAATAATGATAGGAAAAATGGAAGGCAGCGAGAAAAGGGGAAGACCCAACAGGAGATGGATTGAAGACACCAAGGCCCTCGGCTTGCGAGACCTGAACAAGGCTATTAAGGAGAGGACGTTTTGGAGGACATCCATTCAGAGGGTTGCCAGAAGTTAATAGTAACTTGATGGCACTTCACAGAGAGAGAGAGAGAGATCAAATCAAGCCTGAACTCTCCCTAGAAGCTAAAATGACTCCACTGAGGCTATGATACTTTGGGCCCATTCTGAGAAGAGAAGAGGCACCGGCGAAGGCAATCATGCTAGGAAATTTTGAGGGCTGCTGGAAAAGAGGGAGACCCAGCCAAGGCTCCCTCTAAGCTGTGGGGTCTTGTGAGCAAAAATTCTGCTTTGTGAGCTCCTGGCACTGAAGTTGTGAGCGAGAGATTTGGCTGCTGCATCAATCAGCTTGCTCTGGAGCCCTCCTTCCCGCGCGGAGACAAAAAGTGTGTGAGCCGGAGGCTAAAAAAACTGTGAGCCATCTCACACCACACTCAGCTTAGAGGGAACACTGGACCCAACGTGAGATGGACGGATTCCATCGAGGAAGCCCTCCATTTGCAAGACCCAAGCAAAGATGTCGACGAGAGGATTTGGGGGGGGGGACATAGATTCATAAGGTGGCCAGAAGTCGGAAGCGATTTGACGGCGCTTAACACACACACACACACGTGCGCACACACTCTCACAGATCTTGGTCTGTCGCTCTACAACACACCACACGTCGAATAAAGGTGACATTCCCTTTCAGCAGCTCTGGGGGTGGGAAAATACTCAGTACCCATTCAAAGGCTCTCGAGCTCTTCCGCTCGGCATTTCACCGCAGCCTTCAAACAGGCCGCATGCGAACCCCGCAGTTCGCCTACATCCTAACAAGCGACCCTCCGCTGAGTGGCAGAAGCCTTCCAAGCCCCCCCCCCAAGCCTGTTGTCCGCGGGATCTTACACCATTCCCCACGAGAGACCCAGAAAAGCCAGGACACCTCTCCCAAGCCCCCACGCCTGGCCATCTCCGCGGGCCGTCATGCTGAAATGGAATTACTCCTGGTGTTACATCGCATATATTCTAGCTTGGCGTGTCAAGGTCTTCCACGCTTTTTTTCCCTCCCCGGCAACTGCGCTGTTGCTTGTATTTAACCCTGCTAGATGATTGTTTTTACGTAACTATGAAAAACACAAACAAGGCCAGGCGGCCAAGCAAGATAATAAAATACTTGGATGGGGGGGGGGGGCTCTGAGATGATTGGCGGAATTGCACGTGCGCAGGCACAGGATTTTTGTTTTATTTACGTTATCTGTGGGCCGCCGAGGCAGGTCGTACCAAGAGTCACGTGTGGCGGGGGGCAGGTTCTTTTGTTCTGGAGCCAACGTCACACACAGCAGCGTGCTCACTTAGTGCGCAGGCATGAAAACCGTGTAGCCAGCCACACGGCAAGATATATATCTTTTTTTCTAGACCAAAAAGCCCCTGAAGATTTAGCCTTTCCTTATAGAATCACAGAACGTTAGAGTTGGAAGGGTCCTTGCAGGTCATCTAGTCCAACCCCTGCCCTCTGCAGGAGCATCGCCGAAAGAGAGCCCTACAACAGACCCAAGAGATGGTCGTCCAGCCTCTGCTTGGAAACATCCAGCGAAGGAGCATCCACCACCTCCCGAGGCAGTCTGTTCCACTGCTCAACCACTCTTACAGTCAGGAAGTTTCTCCTGATATTTAGCTGGTATCGACTCCCTTTCAGGGCTCTTTTTGTAGCAGGAACTCCTTTGCATATTAGGCAACACACCCCTAATGTAGCCAATCCTCCAAGAGCTTACAGAGTTCTTCTTACAGGGGCTACTGCAAGCTACAAAAAGAGCCCTGCTTGTCATTTCCACCCATTAGATCTAGTCTTGCAATCCGGAACAAGAGAGAATAGATCAGTTCCATCTTCTACATGACAGCCCTTCAAATATTTATATCTGAATATTATAGGATGTAGAAGGGTGTTAACTCTGCGCTGGACTGCACCGTCAATCAACTTGCGCAAACGGAGTGGGGCTTTTTATCTTCAGGGGCACACCTGCTCCTAAGGTGATCACGGCCAGACGCAGCGGCTGCTACCGACAGGTTGCATCTATCCGACCTCATGTTATCTGACTAAACCTGTTTTCGCCCTTTGCAAACTGAAAACTGCAAATATGCTAGAGGCAGTAAGAATTTTTCATCTAGTAAGAATGTTTTCATCCCGGAGATAACCGAGAGGCCTCTACAGAACTGAAGGATGGACAGCGATGGGAAGCAGAAACCTTCACTCGTAGCTGATAAGGGCTCGGGTTTTTTAATATATATTATTCCAGGAAGATGGGTCTATCCACAGCTATGTGTCATGCCAGGTAAATAAATATTATAGCATTGGGAAAAGTGCAGAAAAGGGCAACTAGCATGATAAAAGGGTTGGAACACTTTCCCTATGAAGAAAGGTTAAGGCGCTTGGGGCTCTTTGGCTTGGAGAGACGACGGCTGAGGGGGTGACATGATCGAGGTTTACAAGATTATTCATGGGACAGAGCGACAGAGCAGGTAGGGAATGAGGTACTTTTCTCCCTTTCTCACAATACGAGAACTCGTGGGCACTCCATGAAATTGCTGAGCGGTCAGGATAGAATGGATAAAAGGAAGTCCTTCTTCACCCAAAGAGGGATTAACGCATGGGATTCACTGCCACAGGAGGTGGTGGCGGCTACAAGCATGGACGGCTTCAAGAGGGAATTAGATAAGCATATGGAGCAGAGGTCCATCAGTGGCTTTAGTTTAGTTTATTATTACGGTCTTAAGACCAGCATACAATGTAAACATAATGTGAGAAAGAAGGGAATATACAGAATAAAAATCTAAATGTAAAAACTTTTAGAATCCGACTCCTGCAATCTAAGAATCAATGCACAGAACTCGGCAACTGAATGTGCAACCCTCTGCATTTTCATCTGATAGTCTTGCCTTGTTTGTATTAATGTGACCAGGTATCCTATCAACGAATGGGGTAATAATTTTAAGACGAGCCTCTCTGGAGAATGGGCAACTGAAAAACATATGCTCTACCGATTCCACTTTGCATGAGGTGCATGAACATAGTCTTTCAGGGGAGGGGGGTTTATTGTACTTGCCTTGAATAACTGCAGATGGAAGGGCCCGTCCGTGGCTATTAGCCACAAGATATAGATAGGATCTCCCGGACTGGGGCAAGGGATGCTCTATATTCTTGGTGCTTGGGGGGGGGCAACAGTGGGAGGGCTTCTGGTGTCCTGACCCCACTGGTGGACCTCCTGATGGCACCTGGTATTTTTAGCCACTGTGTGACACAGAATGTTGGACTGGATGGGCCTCTGGCCTGACCCAACATTGCCTTCTCTTATGTTCTTATGTTCTCCATGCGCAGAGGCAGTGTACCTCAGAGGTAATTAAGAGCAGAGGTCAAACCAGGCACTTCATGGCCTGCTCTGGGGACTCCCCAGGCTCATAGTCCAGCCCAGAGATTTCATGTTACGATGTCACTCACACCAATGGTTGCATACAATTAATTCTCCCCTCCCAATTCCCCATCTCTGAGCTAACAGGCCGTGTCTTTCCTGCCCATCTCCTGTTCCGCCCGACACTGTCCTACTGCATTAAAGCTAGCACACATCTCCCACAAACCACAAGCAATTCCACATCCCTTTGCTTGACTCAGTTTGCGCTGGAGACGAGAGAATAATTCTTGCGCATGCGAACGGACATGGAGCGCAGTAAATGAAAATGACAAGGAAGCAATTCTCACCTGGCTCTCGAAAGCCGGGTCCCTCTGCCAATACCCTCTGGGGCTTCTGTGAGCCCACCCCATGTTTGTTGGCCACCAAGGAGTTTTCACGGATGCTGGGCAAAGTTATGGTTGGATGTTGCATGCTCTCACCAGTGTTCCCTCTAAGCTGAGTTAATGTGAGCTAGCTCACAGTTTTTTAGCCTCCGGCTCACACATTTTCGTCTTCGCTCAGGAAGGATGGCTCCAGAGCAGACTCACTGATGCAGTAGCCAAAATCACTTGCTCACAACTTTAATGCCAGTAGCTCACAAAGTAGGATTTTTGCTCACAGGATGCCACAGCTTAGAGGGAGCATTGGTTCTCACCCCACAAAGTTGTCTGTAATCTGGAATGGGACTTTGATTTATGAGCAACAGCAAAGCTTCTGGGATTTCGCACATGCCAGTCAGCTGGCAAAACACTACTACATCCTTACAGATTAAGGACTTTCTTGAATTCACATAAGTTGTGTGGCAAAACTCCACCTGTGAATTTCTTGTATTCAACTTCACCAGTGGATTTCTACCTGTTTTTGGGGAAATTGTTCTACTTTATATGTTTAATTAAGTTTATTGATCACTGATGTTAAATTTGGGCACATGCATTTTTTTCTTGTTTTAATGAAGATGTTTAACAGATTCAAGGATCAAACAGGAATAACAAGCTTCATTTATATGGTTACCATTTGTTTGGGCTTAATGATGGCACATTCTTACTCCCAACCCCGGATGGTGTTATGTCCTATAAATTGATCGAAGGGGGGAGGGGAGTCAGTGCTCTTGAACACTTTTTGGGAACCACTACTATGGGGCTTTGGCTTAGTGGTAGAGCTTCTGCTTGGCCTGCAGAAGGTCCCAGGTTCAATCCCCAGCAGCATCTCCAGTTAGAAAGGAGCAGGCAGGAGGTGATAGGAAAGACCTCCACCTGAGACCCTGGAGAGCTGTAAAGAGGGGCCGTGGCTCAGAGGTAGAGCCTCTGCTTGGCAAGCAGAAGGTCCCAGGTTCAGTCCCCGGCATCTCCAGTTAAAAAGGACCAGGCAGGAGGTGATGTGAAAGACCTCCACCTGAGATCCTGGAGACTGTAAAGAGGTGCCGTGGCTCAGTGGTAGAGCCTCTTCTTGGCATGCAGAAGGTCCCAGGTTCAGTCCCCGGCATCTCCAGTTAAAAGGACCAGGCAGGAGGTGATGGGAAAGACTAATGCCTGAGACCTTAAAGAACTACTGCCAGTCAGAGCAAATAATACTTGATGACCAATGATCTGATTCAGTAGACGGCGGCTTCATAGGTTCACTCCAACGAGCAGAGTCATCACCCGTGTTACCGTTCCGTTTGGTATTCTGCACACCGACTCTCCATACCAAAGCGCAGCCTCCTCCACACCCAATAAGAATGTTTTGTGTATAAACACACCCAAACTGTGTCACTTGTAAAAGTAATTAAATATGCCTTTCTGGGGCAAATGTGCGCTAAGAACAGATTACCTTCATTCTGCTTTCTGTTTATCCAGTTATAATCCTCCAGCTCCTCACGTTTGGCCGAATATAGATTGCAGAATCTGTTTCCGAGTGGCTCGCATACACGGAGAGCTCCCCAGAGACATAATATTAGCTGAAATGAAAACCAAGGCTAATTCTCATTAGCTCACACACCACTGTGGGGGACTTGTGGAAGATCTTTCTAATCAGAGGTGCAGGGCCAGCTCTGGAACTGTCTACCTACAGCTTTTCCCAATTCTGGAACACAACTGGTTTCCAAACAACAGGCACTGGGAAACCTCAAAGTCTCTAGGGCTAGACAGCTAGTGCCCTACGGTCATCACGTAGCCCTAGACTTCCTACCGGTCTCACAAGAGCAGCACCCTTTCCAACGATAACCTCCCCACACCCATCTTTTTTTGTTCCATCAAGTCACAGCCAGCTTCTGGCGACCCCAGAGAGGAACTTTTCAGGCAAGTGAGAAGCAGAGGTGGTCTGCCATGGCCTTCCTCTCCAAAGCCTTCCTTGGTGGTCTCCCACTCAAGTTCTGACCCTGCTCAGCTTCTGAGATCTGATGAGAGACCTATGGAGACCACAGCAAGGGGCTTTCCAAGAAGGTGAGAAAGTCTCTCTCTCTCTCTCTCCCTCCCTCTCTCTCTTTTTAATTGCTATTTTATTAAGTGTGTGTGTGTGTGTGTGTGTGTGTGTATATATATATATTCTCTATCCACTGGCTGTGTTGCCTGAGTTGTCTCCCACCCACTGCAGCCTAGGCCACTCTTCTCTGATTGGGCCAGCGTTTCAAGGTCATTTGCATATGGAAGCTGACTGGACTTCACTCCATTCCGCACCTCAAACTCCCCCCCCCCCACGAGACAGTTGGAACTGTCAGTTGCATATGGGACCTGCTGTATTCTGAGGTAAAATATGTCCTCACTCACAACACATCACTTCCCCTTCAAAAGAAACAAACCCAATAACACAACCATGCCACACCACAAAAAAGACAGATCACACCACAAGCACACCACAGCAGTCACCCCATTACTACCGCAGATCTGTGGCTGTCAGGGCTTCAGAGCACAGTCGGGGCTGCTGGTGTGGGGGGGGAGATGGAAAGCTGATCAATGAGGGGGGAATGAAGGTAGGTTGATGCTTGGCTGGGAAGTAGATAGGGTTGCCAACTCCAGATGGGAAAATCCTGGAGATTTGAGCGATGGAGCCTGGAGAGGGTGAGGTTTGAGGAGTGGAGCCTCAGACAGGTACAATGCAATAGACTCTGCCCTCCAAACCAGCCATTCCGTAATGGGGAACCACTGTTGCCAATCTCCAGGTGGGGGCTGGAGATCACTCAGAATTACAACTGCTCTCCAGATGGCATTGATCCATTCCCCTGGAGAAAATGGTGGACTCATACCCTGCTTAGGTTGCCATGGCAAATTGATTCTGAGTGCCCACGGCCTTGGCACTCTCCCAGAGTCTCTTTCTAGCACTTATTGTATTTATTTCCACAATGGGCCTTATTCCTAGTGTATATATATATATCCAGATATTTTTACGCATATCTTCATTTTTCATATTATCCTCTTTCTAAGAATCAAATTAAACACCGAAAGCATATAAGTACTCTCTATCCTCATTATCTTATTCCCTTTCTTTACCCGCTTCCCCAAACTGCCATACAACTTCCTCTAATTCATGATCTAAACATTATTACATTCTTCTTTAAGTTATTCAAGACTTCTATACTTCTTTTGCTGGATTCCCTTCGTGCATCCTTATTTTATACTTATAGTCTTTCTTCCATACCTATAAAGGAAAGTTGGACAGGGTTGTCTCCGAAACTTGGTGCTGCAGAGGAAGCCTCTGCAACAGGAGGAAACCCCCCTCCCTCTGATCGGAGGTCTTTGGGGGGGGCACACCCTTCCCCTCCTTGCTATGCCGTTGGCTTTAACTATTCCATTCCTATTGTCTATTTTCCATTATTATTATTCCCACTCATCCTATCTACTAACTCTGACTTACTCTATATACTAACATACTGTCATACTAACTCTAACTTACTTTATGGATTACATTCTACCTCTCTGCTTCAAAACATAATATCACGGTTCCAAGAACAGACAAGAGATGTACGGTGGTGACCCCCGCGAAGGGCATTCAAGGCAAGTGAGAAGCAGAGTCCTCTTTTTATACACCACGTGTGCTCTCTCTGTGAATGGGCAGAGCCAAGAACAGGGACCCTCGAGATCTTTCTCTTTTCTTTTTCTTTTTTTAAGTTTTATTTATAGTTTTCACTTCACCACAAACCGGTGTTAACTGGTACAATAATTAAATTACATGCAGCGAGTCTATTACATTATTTTTCACCTAACCAAGTATAAAATCTATTCCATCTTTCTCTAAACAGTTCATCATCTTTCCCTTGTAATGTTATTGACAATTTGTCCATCTCCGCTATATCCAACAATCTAGATATTATTCCTTTCTTTGAGGGTGTTTTTTCTCATTTCCAGCATTTTGCGAACACGATACGCGCCGATGTTAAGATATACGTTATTACATACTGATCTGTTTTTTTAATCTTAATTTATGAGAGCAATACCTTACAAAGAAAACATATATAAGATGTTTTTTAGGTGTCACTGGTCACCAGAAAGAATAGCTAAATGTTACGCAAATATGTCTAAAAACTGTTGGAACTGTAAGCACAGCGTAGGAACTTTCTATCATATGTGGTGGAGGTGCTCAATAACTCAAAAATATTGGTGTAAAGTGCATAAAATAAGGTATGAAATCTTGAACATAGAATTACCATATGTACCAGAAGTTTTTCTGCTAAATATACTACCAGACGAGATCTTTCTCAATTCCAAATACGGCCCCTTTGCCTAACTATGCACCACCGAGGCTCTCCTGGAGCGCTCCCCAATCCCAAAGGAAGCACACAGAAGGTCCGCAGGAAGGTGCCTGCCACCCTTGGTCTTCCAAGGTTACTGCTGTCCACTCTGACTGGAAGCCGCTGTCCAGGGTCCTGAGCCTTGAGATCTTTCCCATCACTTCCCACCTGACTCTTTTCACTGGAAATACCAGAGATCGAATCCGTAACCTTCGGCATGCCAAGCAGAAGCTCTACCACAGTGCCACCGACCACTCCCAAACAGTGTTCCCTCTAAGCTGAGTCAGTGTGAGCTAGCTCACAGGTTTTTTAGCCTTCGGCACACACATTTTTTGCCTCAGCTCAGGAAGGATGGGCTCCAGAGCAGACTAATTGATGCAGCAGCCCAATCGCTCGCTCACAACTTTAATGCCGGTAGCTCACAAAGCAGAATTTTTGCTCACAAGATTCCACAGATGAGAGGGAGCACTGCTCCCAAATCACCAGGCTGACCTTCGCCCACCTTTAACCCCTCCCCCCCCCGCACCGGGGAAGTTCACCATAAAAACGAGATGTCAAACTAAGCCTGAACCCTTCCGTCTGCACCATGAATGTGAAAAAGAACTCAGAAATCTGTTTGTTCGTTGCTTTTGGTCAACTGTATCCCCCCCCACACACACATACACACACACACACAAAGAAGCAAACTATTAAACTGTCATTTCAGATTAAAGCCTGCATGTCTTCCAGCACCACTAATGGCGGATGACAAAGTGGGAAAAGACGATGTGTTTGACAGCGGCAATATGGGTCGGCCTGCTGTTGAAGTCGAGCAAGGAAGCTGGTGTGACTCAGAACTTGGCAGGTGAGCCACTGCCGGGGCGCTGCACCGTCTCCGTGACTGTTCCACAGGGCGGGCGTTACTCGGGGTAGGACTTTACACCCCACCACCCTCCGCGGGAAGCAAAAAGTCCCGAGACAAAAAAACCTCCATTCGTGCCTGCAGACGGTGGCTCACGGTGGCTTTTGTGGATCCTCGGCTCTGCGGCTGATCCAGTTACGACAAATTATTTCTGATAGCTTCATCTGCGTTGCGCGTTGTCTCCTGTTCTGGGCTTTGTGCTCCTGGAACAAAAGCTGTAGCGGTGGGGGCTGTGAGGCCTAACAAATCCGGCTATTTTTAGCATTAACATGTTATTCCTGACTTGGTGGCACCGACCGTGACGCCTTCCGCTTTAGAAAAATAATTCGGAACACAATCCCCCCCCCCCTTCCGAAGGTATTCCTGGAGGTGCTGAAGAAGTTCCAACTCTGAGTCTGGCGAGCAACCAGAAACTCCCAGACCCACGTCTGGAAGCAGTGGGGCACAATCTGACTTATCGGTTACCAACTCAAAGGGGAAAAGACAGAATATGTAAATTGGGATGAGTAAATCCAGTTTGGTGTAGTGGTTAAGTGCGCAGACTCTAATCTGGGAGAGCCGGGTTTGATTCCCCACTCCTCCACTTGCACCTGGCTGGATGACCTTGGGCAAGCCGTAGTTCTGACAAGAGCTGTCCTTGAAAAAGAGCCAGTTTCTGTCAGAGCTCTCTCAGCCCCACGTGCCTCACAGGGTGTCTGTTGTGGGGAGGGGAAGGGAAAGGAGTTTGTAAGCTGCTCTGAGACTTCCTTGGGTAGTGAAAGGCAGGATATAAATCCAATCTCCTCCTTCTCCTTTTCCTCTCAAGTTCTTTTCCTCTGTACCATCCCGTCGGCTCTGCTGTGGGGCTTTCGAACAAGCCAGCCATCTTGAGACACAGTGGGAGCTGTGCAGGCTTAAGGGGGGGGGGGGGTTGGGGCCCCGATCTCCCATTCTAAGCGCTCGTCACAAAGGAGCCTTCTGACGACAAAAAACAAACAGACCCAGGAGCCAAAACATCAATGCCTCTCGGCACTGTTGCCAAAAAAAAAGTGTTCCCATTTCTTTACAGGTTGCCAGAATCCAGCACACAGTTTTCATGTTTAAGAACATTAATGTAGCAAGGGAGGGCCCGCTTCTGCACCCCCAAAATTGTTTATCCCTGAGCCCAATTTTTCCCCGGTATCAGACGAGGAGGAGGAGGAGGAGAAGAATAAGAAGAAGAAAAAGAAGAAGAAGAGGAGGAGGAGGAGGAGGAGGAGGAGGAGGAGGAGATTGGACTTATACCCCGCCCTTCACTACCCAAAGGAGTCTCAGAGCGGCTTACAAACTCCTTTCCCTTCCCCTCCCCACAACAGACACCCTGTGAGGTCGGTGGGGCTGAGAGAGCTCTGAGAGAAACTGCTCTTTTGCAAGAACAGCTCTGAGAGAACTTGTGACTGACCCAAGGTCACACCAGCAGCCGCAAGTGGAGGAGTGGGGAATCAAACCCGGTTCTCCCAGATTAGAGGCCGCGCACTTAACCACTACTGGCTCTCATCTCACCGAACTGGCTCTCCTCTCACTACCCCAAGGGGACCTCATCTGGATAGGCCAGGCTAGCCCGATGCTGGGAGCTAAGCAGGGTCAGCCCTGCTCGGTATCCGGATGGGAGACCAACAAGGAAGTCCAGGGTCATGGCACAAGGCAGGCAAAGACAAGCCTCTTCTGGATGTCTACCCTGACCTCGATGGTCCAGGCTAACTTGATCTCATCAGATCCCAGAAGCTAGGCAGAACGGGTCTCGGGTGGGAGACCACCCACGACCAGCAGGGTCGCAACACAGGGGCAAGAAATGGGAAGCTGCCTCTGGACATCTCCTGCCTTGGAAACTCTGTGGGGAGGCCACAAGACAGCTGTGACTTTGTGGCAAAAAAAAAAATCAGACAAGGGGAGAGGCAAGACAACAGAGCAAGACAACAGAGGAAGAAGGAAGAACAGGAGGAGGAGGAGAAGAAGCGGGTTTTTATACCCTGCTCTTCACTACCTGAAGGAGTCTCAGAGTGGCTTACAATCGCCTTCCCTTCCTCACCCCACAATAGACATCCTGTGAGGCGGGTGGGGCTGAGAAAAGGCTGAGTGGACTGTGAATGGCCCAAGGTCACCCAGATGGCTTCATGTGGAGGAGGAGGAGGAGGATGGATTTATACCCCTGGCCCTTCACTCGGAGTCTCAGAGCGACTGACAAACTCCTTTCCCTTCCCCTCCCCACCACAGACACCCTGAGAGGTAGGTGGGGCTGAGAGAGCTCTGACAGAAACTGCTCTTTTTCAAGAACAGCTCTTATCAGAACTATGGCTTGCCCAAGGTCATCCAGCAGCTTCATGTGGAGGAGTGGGGAATCAAACCCAGTTCTCCAGATTATTTTATTTATTGATCTGCGGTGGCTCAAGTGGTTAAGGTTGTGGAAGGTCAGTAGTTCAGCAGTTCGAGACCCGAGTGTGCCGCATGACGGAGTGAGCTCCCGTCTTTAGTTCCTGCCAACCTAGCAGTTCGAAAGCAAGAAATTGCAAGTAGATAAATAGGTACCGCTTCGGTGGGAAGGTAACAGCGTTCCGTGAGCCTTGGTGTTTAGTCATGCCGGCCACATGACCACGGAAATGTCTTCGGACAGCGCTGGCTCTTCGGCTTGGAAAGGGAGATGAGCAACGCAACCCTAGAGTCGACTGGCTTTCGAGCAAGGGAACCTTTACCTTTACCTTTTTCTTCAGTTTCTGCTGGAAGTAGAGCGGGCTCACGGAGGATTACAGCAGTGATTCCACAGTAACAACTTAAACAGGTATAACAAATAAAGAGTTAAGACGGTTAAAAACAAGAAACTATAAGTTGAGAGCAGATGGCGCCGTAAATTACAAATACAGCATTCTCAAAAAAAAAAAAAAAAATCCAACTGGAGCAGCTAGGCCCTAAACCAGACTATAAAGTCTTCTCAGATGGGCCCGTGTCGGACGGAGAGCTTCAGCAACACAGGCTGAATAGATGGACCCAAAGTCCTGGTGGAATAGATTCTGCAGGTCCCTGATCTCAGGGGGGAGCATGTTCCACCAGGCAGAATGGATGTCCTTTGGGCTGGAAACAACCCAAGCCCAAAGCTCTCTGGGGCACACATACGGGGAAAGGAGGTCCCCCAGATATATCGGTCCTGGCCGCACAGGGCTTTAAAGGTGCCTTTAAACACCTTGAAGTGGATCCGGTACTTAATCGGTAGCTAGCGCAATTGGTGTCACGCCGGCTGCTATGCGTGCCCGCATGGGCGACGTAGTCAGCAGGTGCACCACCACATTTTGCACTAGCTGGACTTTTCAGATCAACCTCAAGGGCAAGCTCACACAAAGCGAGTTACAGTAATCGAGCCTGGGAGTGACCGTTGTGTGGGTCACTGTAGCCAAGTCCTGGGAGGGAGGGGGAGATAGGGGACCAATTGCCTGATCTGCCGGAGATGATACAAGGCAGACCTGGCAGAGGCGGTGAACTGGGCCACCACAGAAAGTGAGGCATCCCGGATGAAGAGAGAGAGGGCAGAGATTGGATTTATGCCCTGCCTGTCACTCGGAGTCTCAGAACGGCTTACAATCTCCTTCCCTTCCTCTACCCACAACAGACAACCTGTGAGGCAGGCGGGGCCAAGAGAGCTCTTGGAGAACTGTGGCTGACCCAAGGTCACCCAGCAGCTGCACATGGAGGAGTGGGGAATCAAACCCACGCACTGAACCACTACACCAACCTGGCTTAGGATCACCCCGAAGGTCCTCAACATTTGGACCGGCACAACTGGTGTGCCGTCCAAGGCAGGGAGTGTGATTCCAGATCCAACCCCCCTCCAGCTCAGGTTCAGGACCTCCGTTTTTGCTGGGTTTAATTTCCATCAGCTCTGCTGTAGCCACCCAGTCACAGCGCCCCCCCCCCCAATGCTTTGTCCAAGTTCTCTGGGGCGGAGCCCAGGCAGCCGTCAATCAACAGATAGGGCTCGATGTCATCAGTAGGGCTCTTTCTGTAGCAGGAACTCCTTTGCATATGAGGCGACACACCCCTAGCGTAGCTAATCCTCCGAGAACTTACAGTAGCCCCTGTAAGAAGAGTTCTGTAAGCTCTTGGAGGATTGGCTACATTAGGGGTGTGTCACCTAATAGGCAAAGGAGTTCCTGCTACAAAAAGAGCCCTGGATCAGTATACTGATGGCAACCCAGCCCAAACCCCCACACCAGCTGAGCGAGGGGGGACATATAGATATTAAACAACATTGGCGAGAGGATCGCCCCCTGCGGCGCTCCACAGTCCAGTGGGTATAGCAGAGGGACCCTCTTGCCGAGCACCACTCTCTGTCTCCAACCGCGGAGGAAGCAGGAAAACCATTGGAAGGCAATCCCTTCTACCCCTACTCGTGGGCACTCCATGAAATTGCTCAGCAGTCGGGTTAGAACGGATAAAAGGAAGTCCTTCTTCACCCAAAGAGTGATTAACATGTGGAATTCACTGCCACAGGAGGGGGTGGCGGCTACAAGCATGGGCGGCTTCAGGAGGGAATTAGATAATCATATGGAGCTTAACCTTTCTTCATAGGGAAAGTGCTCCAACCCTTTTATCATGCTAGTTGCCCTTTTCTGCACTTTTTCCAATGCTATAATATCCTTTTTGAGGTGTGGTGACCAGAACTGTGCACAGTACTCTCAGTCTGGGACCAAGGGATGCTCTGGATTCTGGATGCTTGGGGGGGGCAATAGTGGGAGGGCTTCTAGTGTCCTGGCCCCACTGCTGGACCTCCTGGTGGCACCTAGTATTTCTGGCCACTGTGTGACACAGAGTGTTGGACTGGATGGGCTACTGGCCTGATCCAACATTGGCTTCTCTTATGTTCTTAATATGGAACAGAGGTCCATCAGTGGCTCTTAGCTACAAGGTATAGATAGGAACTCTCAGTCTGGGGAAAGGGATGCTCTGTATTCTTGGTGTTGGGGGGGCAACAGTGGGAGGGCTCCTAGTGTCCTGGCCCCACTGGTGGACCTCCTGATGGCACCTGGTATTTCTGGCCACTGTGTGACACAGAGTGTTGGACTCGATGGGCCATTGTCCTGATCCAACACTGGCTTCTCTTATGTTCTTATGTCACCGAGGCGGTGGGTCATAAGATAGTCATCCACTGTGTTGAACGCTGCTGTCAGATCTAAGAGCAACAGCAGCGCCAACCCGCCCCAATCCAGGTGTCTCCGGGGGTCATCCGTGAGGGCGATCAGTGCCGTCTCCATCCCACAGCCAGGGTGGAAACCGGACTGGAATTGATTGTGGATGGGTGCATTGTCCAAGAAGGCCTCTGCTTCTAACCACTACACCGAGCTGTCTCTCAAGGAAAGGACAGCAAATAGACAGGACAGCAGAAACAGTAATCTGCCCTCTAAGCTGTGGAGTCTTGTGAGCAAAAATTCTCCTTTGTGAGCTACTGGCGTTAAGGTTGTGAGCGAGCCGTTTGGCTACTGCATAAATTAATTTGCTCTGGAGCCCTCCTTCCTGAGCGGAGACAAAAATGTGTGAGCCGGAGGCTTAAAAACTGTGAGCTAGCTCACACTGACTCAGCTTAGAGGGAACGCTGAGCGGGAGTACCTTCTTCTACTCTACACCCATTGTTAATGGCAATGGCAGAAGTCCTGGGCTGAACTCTGTCACCCACTGTCCCTTCTCACTCAGCGATGTTCATTCACATACATTCATCTGCGCGTCGACAGAGCACACTCAAGAGAACATGCTGGCGGAGACTGCCCCGAGTGCGTACAAGCTGAGGCAGGTGAGATTTCAAACGAAAATTGTTTCAGACAACCTTCCCATGGCCTGCTCTAAGCCAATAGTCAGATTTTTAAAGGCATTTTTCACTAGTTAATGTTCTTATGTCACCGAGGTGCTGTTTGTACAAACAGGGGGCTTAGTTTGTCATGACCAGTCAGGATGACCTGGAGGGCTTCTAGTGTCCCGGCCTCACTGCTGGACCTCCTGAGGGCCCCTGGTAGTTTTGGCCACTGTGTGACACAGAGTGTTGGACTGGAGGGGCCATTGGCCTGATCCAACATTGGCTTCTCTTATGTTCTTATAAGAGGGAATTGGATGAACTTATGAAGCAGAGGTCCATCAGTGGCTCTTAGCCACAAGGGATAGATAGGAACTCTCGGTCTGGGGCAAGGGATGCTCTGTATTCTTGGCGCTGGGGGGGGGGCAACAGTGGGAGGGCTTCTAGTGTCCTGGCCCCACTGCTGGACCTCCTGATGGCACCTGGTGCTTTTGGCCACTGTGTGACTCAGAGTGTTGGACCAGATGGGCCATTGGCCTGAACCAACATTGGCTTCTCTTATGTTCTTATAAGAGGGAATTGGGTGAACATATGGAGCAGGGGTCCATCAGTGGCTCTTAGCCACAAGGTATAGATAGGAACTCTCGGTCTGGGGCAAGGGATGCTCTGTATTCTTGGTGCTGGGGGGGGTCAACAGTGGGAGGGCTTCTAGGTGCTGATGGCACCTGGTAGTTTTGGCCCCTGTGTGACACAGAGTGTTGGACTGGAGGGGCCATTGGCCTGATCCAACGTTGGCCTCTCTTATGTCCTTATGCTGAACGAGAGAACGCAGAGGTTTCCAACTGACTGCTGAAACCAGGAGCCTATGGGTTAGATCTGGACTAAACATTCCACCAGTGGAACCGACCTGCCTCTCTCCTCCCACTACAGCCCATGGACCTCCAAGAAATATGCTGCTTCCGGAAGATAATGGGTTCCTGAGGCAAGACATGTGGGGGGGGGGGGTCTGCAGCGATAAGGGGTAATCGGTGGAAATTGTCGATTTAGTCTAGATCCGTCCCCCCATGTGGGATCTTCTTCACTTCTGCTCCTGAGGGCAGGCCCCGGAGCCCAAACGAACACACTGATACTCTCGTCAGTTCTCAGCTTCTGCCTCCAAAGCTCTCGATCCGAGCGCCGGATCCCCCGAACAAATCCTACTCATCAGCTGTGTCTCATGATGTAATGAAGACACTCTGCCAGGCTCTGAAACTGGGGGTGGCCGCTCAAACCTGTCAAGCGAGGAAGTCTGAATCAACCCCTTGCCCCCTTCCCCACACACATACGCATGGTTTCTCACTGCTTCTTGGAAAGGCAACAAGAGACTGACCAAAAAGGAGCGTACCGCCCTCACCCTCCTTGACAGAAAGGTGCTAAGAAATGTAATAGACAGCAAGCTGAGACTATCAGACCTCTCCTCGGAGTCTAATTCTACAACAGAGGCCTGCGCCTTTAAAATCCTTGATTCTTTAGAGTTCTGGCAGCCGTCAGACCTGCCCGAGATCATAAAGGTCAAGCTGTGCTCCGGGACTACACATTGGAGCAACTTCTGTTTTCCCCTTGGAGCTCTCCCAGGTGCTGAAGTGCCTGATTGACTGGCCATCTGGGAAATTGCTCGCTGCGATCAAGAGACCGGCTCCCCTTCTCCTAATGCCAACTGTGCTTGCTACAGGCTAGCTTCCATTGGAGTTTGCTAGCACCTTGCAAAAAACACCCCTTGGCTGGCACAGAATGGGAACTGTGCCTTGAACTTGGGACAATAAGACAGGCGCCTTGTCAGCCCCACAGAGTTCTGTATCTTTTAACCCTCCTTGGTTAGGAAGCGGGATGCTCTGGTTGAAAAGTTCTCCAAACTTTCATTACCCGAAGGATGGGTTTTCCCCAGATTATGGCTCGCAGCAACAGATCCTACTGCAGTCATTAGCTATTGGGTATGCCAACTGCAAGAGAGGAAAAAAGCCTCATGAACTGAACAGTTAAACGTGAGTCCAGTAGCAGCTTAGAGACCAACAAGAGCAGTCCTGGCCTGGATCACGACAGATCTTGGAAGCTAAGCAAGGTCGACTGTGGTTAGTACTTGGATGGGAGCAGGGGTCATTTCGTAGAAAAAGAGGTGCAGGAGCTCATTAGCATAACTCATTAGCATAACTCATTTGCATATGCCACACACCCTGACATCACCGGACGTGTGTCAAAAGGCAACACCCACCACTCAGGCGCCACTGGACTCTTTTGGATTGCTCACTATGGGGGGGGGCGAGGAATGTGCAGATCTGTCCTCGCAGAGGAGGGAGAGCTTGTACCTGAATAAAACTTGGTCTTAAAGGTGCCACTGGACTGTTTTGGGCCGGGGGGCCTCTGCAGCTTACCTGGCTGCTTCTTGCTCTGATTGAGGGCTGCTGGGAGCAGGGGGTGGGGCTTGTTGCATGTGCCTGCCCCCTGGGCTCTTTACTGCCGGAGCTCCGCTCCTGTGTGCTCCTGCAGGAAATGACCCCTGGATGGACGACCTCCAACGAATACCAAGTCGGGAAGACAGAGGCAGGCTTTATTCAGCCACCTCTCTGAATATCCTCCAGGCCCCCAGTATGGGTCACTCATCAGAGGTCACCATGACTTCCAGGTGCACACACACAAATACAACAAAAATACCAAAAAAAAAAAAAGAATTCCAGGGTGTAAGCTTTCACGCTCCTGCTGGCCAACACAGCTACTCTCTGAAACTTATCTCCATGAACGGAAGGTTCCTTTTGATCTGTGAGGCTGGGTTTGTAGACACTCAGTATGCACTGGAAACCTCTCTCTTTCCACTTCCCCTTCTCTCCTGCAGAATGTACGCCTTTGCCTCTGAGAGGAAGCAGTGTTATTTGGGTACTCGCTACCACGAGGGGGTGGAGACGGCTTCCAGTGCAGACAGCTCCTAAAGAGACGAAACAAAAACCACGGCGGACGGGGCCAGTCACGGCACCGAAATGAAGCTGCCACGTTCAGAGGCTCGGAGTGACTGAGATTGGGGGTGACGAAGGAAGGAAGAACACCTGCACGAGCCACCTGCAGGCACCAAAAGAAAGCGCCGGAGTTGTCATCGCTGAGCAGCAGAGATACAAACGTTCTTGCCAGCAACTCTAGACGGGAAGACGTGCAGGAGAAGCGAAGGAAGGGGAAAGCTCATCTGGACACACTCGCACCCTTGGGAGATCGCTGCATGAGTCACTGGGTCCGCCATGCTGGCCAAAGCTAATGGAAACACATGAGCAATGCGCCCTCTAAGCTGTGGGGAGTCTCGTGAGCAAAAATCCAACTTTGTGAGCTGCTGGCATTAAAGTTCTGAGCGAGCGATTGGGCTACACTGCATAAATCCGTTTGCTCTGGAGCCACCTCCTTCCTGAGCTGAGGCAAAAAGGTGTAAGCCGGAGGCTAAAAAAACTGTGAGCCAGCTCACACTAACTCAGCTTAGAGGGAACACTGCACGTGAGGTTGCCTTACACAGAACTGGACTGTCGGTCTATTCAAGATCAGACATGGCCGACTCTAACTGGCAGTGCCCGCGCAGGTTCTCGAGTCGAAGTCTTCCCCATCACCTACTACTGGAACCTTTCAGATGGAGATGCCAGAGACTGAAGGCAGGGGTCGTACCACTGATCCATGCCCCCTCCTCATTGCACTTTCCCATCCAACCTACAATGCTGTGACAGGACAGAGATGCTAGGCTAGGGGACGAATTGAAACGGGAGGGGAGAAACCCTCCCGGATCTGCACAAAACGTTGCCGACCCTTGTTCTCCTCGGCGCCAAAAAGACG
>NW_015166475.1:12368-18419 GCF_001447785.1 Gekko japonicus | reverse complement strand
GTTTGTTTTCGGTATACACTAAGCCTCTGTTGAGAAACAGTTCCAGGTTTTTGATGTGCCGGGAAATTATTTTGCTGAAAAGCTAATAAGTGCCTCTCCAGTCAGCAAACGCCTCCCGGAATTATCATCAACTCTTTACAGAAGCGACAAACGAGATCAAGCTCTAAAGCTCTTTGGCAGCAGGCCGGCTCCGCCTCGGCGAAGCCCGGGACTGGAACGGCGGCAAGGACTGGCACCGGAGGCCACCGAGCCCGGCAACGGGACTCTGTAACTGCAACTGCCTTTCCCGTCACCTGGAGTTCAGGAGAGCAAACTCCCTCCCAACAGCCACCTTTTCCTCCCTCCCATCCTGCGCCTCCTTTTCATACGCAGGGCCCACAGCAGGGCTGGCTAATTAGTGCCCCACACACACCCCAGATCACATCCCAACTCAAAAGCAACTGCAACTTGGTCTTCCCTCTCATGACCCACCAGAGTTGAATCAAGACAAGGCAACCTCTCTTTTTTAGTTAAAAAAAAGGGGGGTTCTCGGGTTACAAGAAAAAACAGATCTTTTACACTCCCGCATTATATACCTCCCTTTGCAATCTCCATACATGACGCATTCGTGCACACGTTCCACGTGGGGCTCTACGTCTAAGCTTCACGTCCCCCCATCTCTTCGTGCTGCCAAGTTTATTACCAGACCCCCGGCCGTCGCGTTGACACAGCAGACCACAGACTTCAAGCGATGACGAGGCACCTCTGGAGAATACCTAAACTGTCTTTCCTCACTGCACAGTGGGACTTGGCAGATCTCTGCCCCCAAGCTGCCTACAGTTGATGTTACGAAGAAACAAAGGGAAAGCCTTAATCTCGGGGCCCTCCAGATCGCTACTTATGTGATGCCCTTCGCTGTAAGAAGAAGAAGAAGAGATTGGATTTATACCCCATCCTTCACTACCCAAAGGTGTCTCAGAGTGGCTTACAGACTCCTTTCCCTTCCCCTCCCCACAACAGACACCCCCTGTGAGGTAGGTGGGGCTGAGAGAGCTCTTGACAGAAACTGCTCTTTTTCAAGGACAGCTCTTATCAGAACTACGGCTTGCCCAAGGTCATCCAGCCAGGTGCGAGTGGTGGAGTGGGGAATCAAACCCGGTTCTCCCAGATTAGAGTCCACACACTTAACCACGACACCAAACTGGCTCTCATCCCAGCATCCCAATAGAAGAAGAAGAAGAGATTGGATTTATACCCCGCCCTTCACTACCCAAAGGTTTCTCCAAGTGGCTTACAAACTCCTTATCCTTCCCCTCCCCACAACAAAAACCCTGTGAGGTCGGTTGGGCTGAGAGAGCTGTGACAGAAATGGCTCTTTTTCAAGAACAGCTCTTATCAGAGCTACGGCTTGCCCAAGGTCATCCAGCAGGTGCAAGTGGAGGAGTGGGGGAATCAAACCCGGTTCTCCCAGATTAGAGTCCGCGCACTTAACCATGACACCAATATCTCAATATTCTTGAATTCACTTAACTCAATATTCTTGAACGCACTTAACCACTACACCAATATCTCAATATTCTTGAACTCAATAATAACTCAATAATAACAACAGCCACACAACCAATGAACGTGGCCCCTCACAGAGTCACACAAGCAAACAGAGGCCACTAACATACACATACACAAATTTACAGCGGGAAGGGCTATTAGCCACACCTAGCAGCTGAACAGAACTGCCGCCTTCAAAGGCTGGGGAGAAGTAACGAGGAATGGCCATCCACACCAATGCTCCCTCTAAGCTGTGGAGTCCCGTGAGCAAAAATTCCACTTTGTGAGCGACTGGCTTTAAAGTCGTGAGTGAGCTACTTGGCTGCTGCATCAATCAGTTTGCTCCGGAGCCACATCCTTCCTGAGGTAAGACAAAAATGTGCGAGCCGGAGGCTAAAAAAACTGTGAGCTAGCTCACACTCACTCAGCTTAGAGGGAACACGGATCCACACCTCTGTGGAAGTCACAAGAAGGATGAGGGTGAGACGCCGTCTAATCCAGGATCCCGTTCGACAGCCAGGTCAAAGGAGAGTACAAAAGAGACGAGCTGCAATTGTATGTCCACAGTATCTCACACTCCAAGGTACACTGCCTTCGAATAAGGAGGCTCTATTAAGCTGTCAGGGCTGGGGCTGCCAGGTCCTACCTTTTCTGCTGGCAGTGGGGGGATCGACAGGCCTTTTCTGGAGGTTCTGCCGCGTGTGTTTTGCATGTGCACAATGACGTCAACTAGAAATGATGTCATTGCGCTACCAACATTCTCGTTTCGGGGCAAAACTCTACGGTTTGAGCCCAATTTTACCAGAGTTTTGCCCAAAAACTAGAGCATCACAACACAACGACGACGACGCGATGACGTCATTTTTGTGTGATGTCATCACACTGTGTTTCAAGGCACTTGCAAGCGGGGAGGAACCCGCAAAGGCAGGGGAACCCCCCAACCGAACCAGGGGGGCCGCGACCTTAGTCAGGACTAACAGACGTTATCTACATAATCCTCCTTTATTTAAAACTAGGAGCTACTAGCGCTAGAACTGGATTATCTGCAGCGTGAAGAAACACAAAACAAAGTCCTGGGATGAGCTGGACCATTGGTGTGACCCAGGGGCGGATGAAGGCTCACTGGTGCCCGAAGCACTGACCCATCTTGGTGCCCCCCCTCCTTTCCACACTGACCCCCAGTCCATTTGAGTTGTTGACCTGTCTGGCCAGATATACAATGCAGGTTGCAGCAACTCACAACTGAATTTGGCTCCATCATTTTAAACACAGCCTATGACACTGCACCTCGCCAACAGAAAACAGAAGATAACCCTAGGGTGCACCATGATCAATTTGCACTAGTTTTTATCAAAAGAAATTGTTACAAATCTTCATTCTTTTTTTTTCTTTTCACCCTTTTTCCAACTTCCTGCTGCCCCCTTTTGGCCCTGGTGCCCTAAGCAGGTGCTTAGTCTGCTTCATGGGTGATCCGCCCCAAGTGTGACCCAAACAGGCAAACTGAGGCTTCAGGAATCACTATGGAGTGACCCAAACAGGGAAACGAAGTGAAGGCTCCAGGGATTGCCAGAAAGTGACCCAAACAGGGAAATGAAGGCTCCAGAAATAACCATGGTACGACCTGTCTGCACCCAAGTCCCTGGAACAAGCTATCTGCAGACTAGTTACTCAAATAAAGCAGCATGTGTCTTTTACTCAATATGGGGGAAAGGTAGCAACTCCAACCCCCCCAACCAAACCCCCCACCCCAAAGAATTGTGGGAGTTGTAGTTTGGGGAGGGTGCCAAGAATTCACTGTTGAACTACAGCTCCCGAGCGTCCCCGAGAAAGATCAGGACTCTTCGACGGCTGTGGTCCTGTAGGGCAAACATGACTTGAGATGCCTTCACACCAGACACCAGCCAGAGTCAGAAGTAGGAATAGGAAGCGTTAGAAGTCCGCCAGCAACCAACAAGCAGAAGGAGGGCACACAAACCGTCCATCCGTCCCGTCCCCCACCCCCCACAAAAGCTATCAGAGCATTTCTGGGTTCAAATGACACAAACTCCTTAAAAGCATCCTCTACTGGTCCACAATAATGAGAAGAAACTTTCTCATTCTGCAGCCAGAGACAGAAGGTAACATCTTGAGAGGAGCTCATCACAGGAGATTCTACCAGCGGGTTTGGGGGCCGATGAAGCACGAGGGGAAACCACCCCAAGGAAACACGCTCAAACGCCGCTTTGTTGGTTCCAAAGTTTCTGTACCTGTGGCCAAAGGCCAGACTTTCCCTCCTCCCTCCCTCCCTCCCCAAAATTCTCCATTTCCCGACAGGCCTTAAGAGGCCAATGCCACCCAACCCCAACAGCACGCAACCTGGCGACGAAGCGCAGGCCTTCCTCCTACCTTTTCTGCCATGATCATGGACGAGCCACCGTGAATCCCCAAGATCGGGATGAAGGTCTGCGAGGAAATAAAATCCAAAATCTGGGCGACGGCCTCCTGGTCGGTGTCGTCGCTGAAAACCACCCCGTGGATCTTGGTGCCTGACATCAGGTCGCAAACGTTGGTGATGATGCTCTTGGGATCCGTGTGGTTGACCAGCAGGGGCACCACGTTGACCTCAAGGGTGAAGTTGGCTGCCATCTCCCCCGTCCAGAGGCCGCGGACGTCCCTTTCCGTCAGGCGCTGCATCCTGCCCAGAATGACGGCGATGTTCAGGACGGGGTAGCCCCTCTCTGCCCCGTGGACGAGAGCCGACTCCGCCAGAAGGGTCTGGAGCACGAGGAGAGTCCAGCAAGCCCGCGCCATCTTCACCAGTTCCATTCCCTGCAGAAGGGGGGGGTCACATCGCACAAAGCAGGCAAAAGATCAGGATGAAGCACAGCGACCGCCTCCTGTTCTCGGCACGAGATAAGACCTTCGCCCGGCAAGACATCCCTGGTCCTCGGAGAGGGGGGGATGTCTAAAAGTTTAACTTCAGCCAGACAACCCAGGTGACAGCACTCCGGCTGTGGCCGAGGGAACAGTAAAACAGACCCCCGAGTTTTCGATCTCAGAGCTCAGGTTGGCTAGGAAGATTCCGCCAGATCAGAACCCGAGCAAAGCAGTGTAAAGCCTTGGCACAGGTGAGCCGGCGAATTCCCAATCTGCCTCCTTTTGGGGGCGGGGGAGGAAGATCAAGCTGCAAAAGGCTTCTTGAAAAGTGATTCCGGGACCAGCGCCAGGTCTGCCACCTGCCCCTTCCCCCCCCCCTTCTGCCACTGAAGAAGCCACGGTCGGTGCCCCCCCCTCCCCTCCCCTCGGCTATTCTCGGCCCAGCAGCGACCTCCGATTCCAAAACTCATTCCGGGCCGGCCATGCAAAACCAGCTGCGTTGCTGGAAGAGGTTCAGGCATGCATTATTCTAACCTATTTCTCACCGCCCGCCCCGCAGCTCTGCATTTCCCCTGGGCCAGGCCTCCTCGCGCATCCACTGGCATGCATTCCATGGGCATCTGACCAGTCGGGGAGGAGCACTCAGGACTCCACACCGAGCCCCCTTTCAGTTGGGCTTCGGGGCACCTTTTCCCTCGGCTTATGGGTGGTGGGAAGGACTCCTCTCTACCACCTCCTGGTGCCAAGAGCCCCACGACTGTTCCCCGGAGACAGGGGCTCCTTTACACCGCCCGGCAACCGTTTCCCTCCTTCTCGGATCCTGCCCGCAGCCGGAACGCTGTGTCCATCAATCAGTTCCCGGGGCCGAGCCGGAGACTGCCACCACTGCAGCCGGAGACTGCCACCACTGCAGCTGGAGACTGCCACCACTGCAGCTCGGGCTGGGCAGCCAAGGGGGTCTCCAGCACTCTTCCCCGCTGACCTCATTGGGATTCCAAGTGTGCCACTGTCTGTTGCAGGGCAGATCTCTCTCTTTTTTTCCCCCCCCACCGCAGTGTGATCAGGCAAGAGGCAAAAGGGGGGAGGGGGAAAGTACAGTAAGGCCGGCGGAGCCTTCCGGGCAGGGGAACCGGAGTGGCTGTTGTCCTGGGAAGGGGAGCGAGAGGCGATGCATTCCGGGCTTCCTTCAAGGAAAGGAGAAAATCTTTCCCCCTGTTTTTGTTTTTTTTTTTAAACTGCACACCCCGACCCCCCCCCCCCCCGCCCCAGGCAGGCTGTTGCGAAATCCTGCAGCCCTGACCCGCTCCCTACGTAGCGGGGGAATTCTAGCGCCTCTCCGGCCGCCCATTCATAGCGGGAAGCAAAGGCCAAGAGCGCCCCCTGCCGGGCTGCGCCCCGATCCTCGCCCTCCTCCTCCTCCCGCGCCGCGTCTCCGTACCGGGAATGCGAGAAACTGTAGCCGCCGCCGCCGCCGCCAAGTTGGGCATTCTAGTATCGCCCTCGTCGTCGTCGTCAGCGCGGAGCGTCACGGCCCAGGGCTTCACCTTCCATCGCGGCGCGCCGGGACCCGCTGCTGGCCTCCGCCGCCCGCCGCCCGCGGGGTGCGCATCGCCTGGCCCAGGCGCAGCGCTCAGGATCCATGCACGGGGGGTCTGCGGAGAGAGGAGG
>NW_015166475.1:0-11608 GCF_001447785.1 Gekko japonicus | reverse complement strand
GGCATGGCAAGGGGGAGTCCGCGCCGCTTCGCTCCGCTCCGCTCGGCTGCCTGCCGCACTCCTAGCGCCCGCCTGCCCGGCCGGGGGGGAGCCAGCCGCGCTGCAGTCTGCGGACGGCCGGGAGGGGCGCGCCGCCGCCGCCACCACCAGCCTCCATCCCGCCGCCGCCCGTGGAAGGGGAAAGGGACGGGGCGGGTCACCGGCCGCCGGCTGGGGTGGGGGCTCGCTCTCTCCTTCCCTCCCCCTCTCCTTTGCGGCACCCCCCTCCCCAAAAGCGGGAAGGCGGAGCGCGCGCGGCGGCAGGAGGGGAGGGGAGGCGTCCCCGGCGGAGGGGGGGCACTGCCATGCCACGCAGAGGGAGGGGGACAGGTGGGCGGCGGGGATCGGGTTCCTCCTCTTGTGGGAGGCAGGGGAGGCAGAAGCCCCCCCTCCGGCTCGCGGTGCACGACTGGGTCTGCCTAGAGGCAAGAGCGCCCGCTCTCGGGTTGCCAACTGCGGGGCGAGGGGGAGGGAGAAATTCCTGGAGATCTGTGGGGTGGGGGTGGAGGGGAGGGACCCCAGCTGGGCATAATGCCACAACGCCCACTGAAAAGTATGCAGACAGACAAGTGATTTCAGCTTAGCGTACTTTATTAGATCAAGAACAAGACAAAGTAGCCAGCTCGCAGGCCGCTTATATCCCCAAACACCCACCACCCAGAACACCCCCCCCCACTTCCCAATAGGTCCTAACTAGTGGCCAAGAGTCCAATAGGCTCTCGGCCGAGCCTAGCCCTCTGGTTGGTGTGGGCTAGGATCCGCATCTTCCTTTGTTTATCGGAGCAAAGCTCTTGACCGCGTGGTGCCCAAGCTGACCACGCAGTTGGAACTTGATACATTACATCCCTCCCCCCTTGGTCTGTAAGGCACCCACAGATAAAATCTTTTAAATGAGATGGTGTCTTTCGGGTGCGGGAGGAGTCGTGAAGCTCGGGAACGGTGGTTGGCGCCTCCCGTGACATCCTTGGCGGAGGGCTGTCCGGAGGAGGTGCCGCGGTTTCTCGTGCCGGTGTTACCAGTGTCGCTGGAAGTGGGTCCTCGGGCATGCTCCTGGGATGAGGCGCGGGTTTGGCAGGTCCCGGTGGGAGAAGGGCTGAGGTATCCGGGGCCTCTGCAAGGTCCAAGTCCTCGGATTCCAGAGGCAAGGTTCGACGGCGTCACTGAACGATATGTCGATGCAGTATCTGTCCGTCCTCACATGAAACCTCGTAAGGCCCTTTGACTCTCACCACGCGAGCCGGAATCCAGGCTGGCCCCCGGGTGTAGTTCCTCGCATATACGGGATCCTCCAGGAAGAATCCCGTGGCTGCCTCGAGGGACTCCGTGGACCGGAGCTTCTACTGGTGCGCGGTCTGGATGCAGGCGGTCCAGTCGGGTCATCAGGCGATGGCCAAGAAGTAGCTCTACCAGACTGTGCCCCGTAGTGGTGTGGGGCATAGTCCATGACCAACGTATCAGGGATCCCTTGGGCGCTGAAAATCCGCCACATTGCCTGGATGGCCACCTTTGATGAAGTGGAAGGTACTGGCACTACCTCCAGCCATTTACTGTAGGAATCTACGAGTATAAAGAAAAAACGCCCGTGGAAAGGTCCAGCAAAGTCCAAGTGTAACCGGGACCAGGGGCAGTGGGAAGATTCCCAGGCCCTTTCTGGGGCTCGCGGTAGTTCCGGCCAAGATGCTTGGCATGGTTGGCACCTCTTAACCACGTCCTTTCTGTCGTCCAGCCCAGGCCACCAGATGTAGCTACGGGCCAAGGCTTTCATGCACACCACCCCGGGGTGTGCATCATGAAGGGTGGTGAGGACCCGTTCCCGTAAGGGCTTAGGGATGACCATTCTGCTTCCCCACAGCACACAGCCTTTGTGGACAGTTTGTCCTTCCGGGAAGCAAAGGGAGTAAAGTCCAGATCCCCTTTGGCCGCGGGCCACCCCCTCACCACCCAGTCCAAGACCCGCAGAGTACCTTGTCCTCGGAGGTGCAGTGAGCCACCTCCTTGACATGGAGCGGTTGATCCGGGAGGGACTCCAGAAGCGCGATCTGGTGGGCGGGAGCCGGAGCTAGGTCGCAGATTGGCAGCGGCAGGTGGCTCAGGGCGTCAGCATGGCCCATCGCCTTCCCCTGGTGGTGAACGAGGGTGTAGGAGTACCCACCCATGAAAATAAACCAGCGGAGCACCCAGGGAGAAATCATCTGAGGGGTCTGGCGGTCGGGGGCCAGGAGGCCCAGCAGCGCCTTGTGATCCATGAGGACCGTGAACGGGCGCCCATACAGATAGTGGTGAAATTTCTTCACCCCCGCTAAAAAAGCCAGCGCCTCTTTATCTATCTGCGCGTAGTTGCACTCAGCCGCAGAAAGAGTCCGTGAATAATAGGCGACCGGGACCCCATGGACGTCCGGCAGTCGGTGGCCCAGGACCGCCCCGGCCTCGTAAGGCAAAGCATCACAAGCCAGCACCACAGGGAGGGCCTCATTGAAATGCGCCAGGACCGAATTAGACACGAGCAGGTCCTTGACAGCTTGGAACGCTGCCGCCTGCAGGGGACCCCAGACCCAAGGCGCCGACTTGTCCAGGAGGCAGTGGAGTGGTTCTGCAACCGCAGCCTTGAGGGGCAAGAAGGAATGATAAAAGTTCAGAAGCCCCAGAAAGGCCTGTAACTCCGACTTGGACTGTGGCGGCGGTGCGTGTGTGATGGCTTTTACCTTGTCCGCGGTGGAGTGGATGCCGGAGGCGTCAACAGCGAAGCCCAGGAACTCAATGCGAGGAACTCCCAGGAGGCACTTCTCACGCTTGACCTTGAGCTCGGCCGTATCGAAGCGGTGCAGCACAGCTCACAGACGGTCGGCGAAAGACGCATTCTCCGGGGCGGCGATCAGCCCATCGTCTAAAAACGGCCGAACTCCGGGGATACCTTTCAGGAGTGAATCCATAAAAGATTGAAAAATTCCCGGCGCGACTGAGACTCTGAAATGGAGGCGGTGTACCTTGAAAGCCCCCCGGTGCGTCATGATAGTTTGAGCCTCAGCCGTGGCGGCATCCACTGGCAATTGCTGATACGCCTGGGCCAAGTCCAACTTAACGAAGACCCGGGCCCCCGCTAAAACAGCCAGCACATGGCTCACTGCCGGCACGGGATACGCGTGTGCCTGCAGAGCCTTATTAAGCGTGCATTTGTAGTCTGCACAAATACGCACGTCCCCGTTCGGTTTCACCGGGTTGACTATAGGGGTTTCCCATCCTGCCAACATGACCGGTTCCAGAACCCCCTTGTTCCACCAGGCGATCCAGCTCAGCCTCAATATTAGGCTTCATTGCAATTGGCGGTAGCCTGGCCTTAGTGCGGATGGGGCGGACAGCAGGGTCAAGGTCCAGTGAAATAGGGGAAATTCCGTGCACACAGCACCAAAATCCAGAGACCGGACCTGGTTGATCCCATTCAAAGACAGTCCCAACGGCTCGAACCAGGACAGGCCCAACAGACTGGAGCATCGCCCTTCCACCACTAGCAGGTCTAGGGGCTCGTCAAATTCTTGGAACCGCACCTGGGACTTGCCCCAGCCCAGTACTGCCTCGGGGTTCTTATTGAAATCCCGTAAAGCGAAACTCCGTGGCTTTTGCAGGGGGGGCGCCCTGGGGACACAGCGTGCGGAGCGTCTCTGTGGAGATAATGGAGAACGATGACCCCGTATCTATCTCCATGCTGCGGGGGGACCCTTCTATGTGAACAGTAACATGCACTTTGTTGGGGCTATCGGGAGGCAAGTTACATACCAGGTGCTGCTGGTGGTGGGCCGAGAGAGTGTGGAGGTTGATGTGCTAGTCCGCTGAGGTCTGGTGTGCCGAAGGTTTTGGGCATTGTCCCTTGGAGCGGCAGACGGTGCTCCGGAAACAGCACGACCGGCGCTCGTGGTCCTCCCCGCAGCTGGCACACGGAGCCGAAGTAGCCGAAGACACCTTGCTGGAGTTGGATGATGACTGATGCGGGCGCTGAGCTGACCGATGGCGGACCGGTAGCTCCTCATCCAAGGCATCGGAGCCTACAGCGGCTTGTTTGCGGTGGACCGCCTTGGCACGGCAGTCTTGGTGGGCCTTCTCATAAGCGGTGGCCTCCCGGATCACCTTATCTAGATCCAGGTTGTCCTGGCTGACCAGTCTCCTCCGGAGCTTAGGCTCCCGTAGTCCCAAGAGGAACTGGTTTAGGAGAGCTTCTGCCATGTCTGAAAATGAACACCTGGTGGCGGCCTGATGCAGTGGCTCTTCCACTGAGCCAAGGCCCCTCTTTACAGCTATCCAGGGTCTCAGGCGGAGGTCTTTCCCATCACCTCCTGCCTGGTCCTTTTTAACTGGAGATGCTGGGGACTGAACCTGGGAACTCCTGCGTGCCAAGCAGAGGCTCTGCCACTGAGCCACGATCACCTCCCGGACTCTAGAGCCCCATTTCTTAAGCCTCAAGGATGTGTGTGTGTGTAGTTACAGCCAACATATGGTGACCCTATTGGATTTTCAATACAAGAGATGTTCAGAGATTGTAGCAACCCTGGACTTCCTTGGAGGTCTTCCACCCAAATACTGACCAGGATCGACCCTGCTCAGGTTCCGAAATCTGACCAGATCGGGCTCGCCTCAGCCATCCACGTCAAGGCCCTCCAAAGCTTAGGTGAATTTAAAAAAAAAAATGTTAGTTTTCAAGGTGCCACAAGACTCTGATCTGAGCTTTTCTAGATCTGCAAGAGCTACAACAAATGCTGAGTATTATGATCCCCCTTGTAACTGATTAGTCATTTAAATTGAAATAAGCATAACGATCAGTCGTTTAAGCTATGCAGCGTGATGAATTCATTAGAAGAAAAGGTCATTTCTCCATATTTTCATTCCCAACCACTGTAACACAACAGAACCAAAATGAGTTTCAAAAAATAAATTGGCATGCCCTTAACTCAAAGCTGCGAGTATTAAAACTGCTTTCTTTTTCGCCGTTAAGACACAACTGATTTATGGTGAACCCCCCCCCCCCATAGGGTTTTCCAGGCAGGAGACGTTCAGAGGTGGTTTGCCCTTGCCTGCCTCTGCATGGCAACCCTGGGCTTCCTTGGTGGTCTCCCACCCAAGTACTGACCAGGGCCGACCCTGCTTAGCTTCAGAGGACTGATGAGATCAGGCTCGCCTGGGCCATCCAGGTCAGGGCAAGAGATGAACAGAGGTGGTTTGCCCTTGCCTGCCTCTGCATAGCAACCCTAGACTTCCTTGGTGGTTGGTCTTCCATCCAGCTAAAGCCAACCCTGCTTAGTTTCCAAGATCTGGTGAGACGGGGCTAGGCAAAGCTCTCAAGGTCAGGGGGAAATTATTCTACACCACTCAACCTGGCCTCCTCTTCCTGGAAGATCAACTCGATTCGTCGATCTACTGCTTGGTTAAAGTTTGCCACCTTAGAAACACCCCAGTTAGCAGTCAGGCTGCTAGATAGATAGATAGATAGATAGACAGACAGACAGACAGACAGATAGATAGATAGATAGATAGATAGATAGATAGATAGATAGATAGATAGATAGATAGATAGATAGATAGATAGATAGATAGATAGATAGATAGATAGATAGATAGATAGATAGATAGATAGATAGATAGATAGATAGATAGATAGATAGATAGATAGATAGATAGATAGATAGATAGATAGATAGATAGATAGATAGATAGATAGATAGATAGATAGATAGATAGATAGATAGATAGATAGATAGATAGATAGATAGATAGATAGATAGATAGATAGATAGATAGATAGATAGATAGATAGATAGATAGATATAAATAGGCTGACTGAGAAACACTTGTGCAGAAGAGGGGATTCGAGCCAAGGGAAAGTTGCACATCTGGAAACCACCCACGGAGCAGATGTCCCTTAAGAACATAAGAACATCAGAGAAGCCAGTGTTGGATCAGGCCAATGGCCCGTCCGGTCACACAGTGGCCAAAAAACACCAGGTGCCATCAGGAGGGCCAGGAATGGGGCCAGGACACTAGAAGCTCTCCCACTGTTGCCCCCTCACCCCCGAGGAACCAAGAAGACAGAGCATCCCTTGCCCCAGACTGAGAGTTCCTATCTATATACCTTGTGGCTAATAGCCACTGATGGACCTCTGCTCCATATTAAGGACATAAGAGAAGCCAATGTTAAAGCGGTTTTGAGCCAGAAACCAACGGCTGGCCCGGACTGGAGGCAGATGTTGACTGCGACCATACAGATAAAATCCCTTGCTCAAGCGTGACAAAAACTGATCAAACAGCCCGTCTGAACCAATGTTCCCTCTAAGCTGTGGAGTCTTGTGAGCAAAAATTCTACTTTGTGAGTGGCTGGCATTAAAGCTGTGAGCGAGCGAGTTGGCTTCTACATAAATTAGTTTGCTCTGGAGCCGTCTTTCCTGAGCTGAGATAAAAATGTGTGAGCCAGAGGCTAAAAAACTGTGAGCTAGCTCACACTAACTCAGTTTAGAGGGAACACTGGTCTGAACGCACCCCGTGTTTCTGTAGTATATGTTTAATAAAAACAAATTTATTTCGAAAGGGTCACTGTAAGTCGGCCGCAACTTGATGGGGGGGGATTACTGGAGACCCCTCAAAATTCCTCCTTGGCCCCAACGTGACCAGGTAGTCTAGGGAGAGAGGGTGGGTCAACGGCATGCAGTAAATGGGGGGGGGGCTTTCACGTAGATTGGGCATTAACTGCCCCAGCAAAGAGGGGCAATTAATGCCTTGTTTGTTTAATAGATGCCTTGTTTGTTTGATTGGTAAAACAGGCTGAGGCACCCTCCTTTCGTTAGTTGGATCTTTGGCCAGAGGTCATTTCGGGGGGGATTGCGGGGGATCACAGTTCCCCCGGGTGAGGTAACGAAGCCCCGCCCCCTGCTTCCGGCCGCCCCGCTTCCGGCCCTCATTCAGCCAGGAGGAGGCAGGAGAAGAGGGAGGGTAAGTTGCTTCCTCCCCGCCTCTCCCCACCCCTGCCTGCCTGGGGCCAGGGAGGGCCTTCGCAGGGCTTCCTTGCACTCCCGCCGGCCTTGCAGGTCCACCGCCGGGCCCCTCATGGCCAGGACCCTTGGGGGCGGGGTGTGTGGCCTTATGACACACTTCCGGTGATGTCAGGGGGTGTGGCCTTATGACACATTTCCGGTGATGTCAGGGGGTGTGGCATATGCTAATGGGTTATGCTAATGAGTTCCCCTAGCTCTTTTTCTATGAAACGACCCCTGTCTTTGGCACACGGGTGACACTTTGCAGCCCTGCAGAAGGGCAGCTCTCTCTCTCTCTCTCACTCCCTCTCCCTCTCCCTCCTTCCCTTGAATGAAGAAAGGAAAAGTTCATCAACGCGGGGTGTGGGAGGGGACCTCATTTGAAGCGCTTGTTCCTGACGAGAAAGGTGCATGGATTATTGATGACAGCTCTGTCATGCTGAACGGCCTTTTCCCCGGGGGACAGCGCTCGTTTAAAAATGATGGAAAGAGGCCTGCTTTTAATCTGCAAGTTATTCATGAATCTGTTCAATGAGAGCAACACACCGATGGATGGGTTTTGCCTGTGGAGGTTATTTATTCCAACAATACAAGAGAGAGAGAGAGAGAGAGAGAGGACACATCCAGCACTTCTGGAAAATTGCAAGTTCAGGGAGAAGAGAGCAAATTTTATGTAATGGTTCTATGAAATCAAGGGCTGGTTCGCACAAAGCATATCGTATGTCTCTTATGAGTAGATGTCCTCCTCTTCTCTTTTATTTCAGCTTCCCCACCTTCGGAGGAGGCTGTGGCTCAGTGGAAGAGACTCCACTTGGTATGCAGACAGTCCCAGGTTCAATCCCTGGTAGCATCTCCAGTTAAAAGGACCAGGCAGTAGGGGATGGGAAAGACCTCCGCCTGAGACCCTGGGGAGCTGTAAAGAGGGGCTGTGGCTCAGTGGTAGAGCATCTGCTTGGCATGCTGAAGGTCCCAGGTTCAACCCCCAGCATCTTCAGTTAAAAAGGACCAGGCAGGAGGTGATGGGAAAGACCTCTACCTGAGACCTTGGGGAGCTGTCAAGAGGGGCCGTGGCTCAGGGGCAGAGCCTCTGCTTGGCATGCAGAAGGTCCCAGTTTCAATCCCCAGCAGCATCTCCAGTTAAAAGGACCAGGCAGGAGGTGATGGGAAAGACCTTCGCCTGAGACCCTGGAGAGCTGTCAAGAGGGGCTGTGGCTCAGTGGTAGAGCCTCTGCTTGGCATGCAGAAGGTCCCAGGTTCAACCCCCAGCATCTCCAGTTAAAAAGGACAAGGCAGAAGGTGATGGGAAAGACCTCCACCTGAGACCCTGGAGAGCTGCAAAGAGGGGCCATAACTCTGTGGTAGACCCTCTGCTTGGCATGCAGAAGGTCCCAGGTTCCATCCCTGGCTTCTCCAGTTAAAAAGGCCCAGGTGGCAGCTGATGTGAAAGACCTCTGCCTGAGACCCTGGAGAACCACTGGCAGTCTAACCCTGATTGACTGATGGTCAGATTCAGTAGAAGGCAACTTCATGTGGGGTCGTGGCCGTGGCTCAGTGGAAGAGCCTCTGCTTGGCATGCAGGAGGCCCCAGGTTCAATCCCCAGGGGCATCTCCAGTTAAAAAGGACCAGCCAGGAAGTGATGGGAAAGTCCTCTGCCTGAGACCCTGGAGAGCTGTCGAGAGGGGCCATGGCTCAGTGGAAGAGCCTCTGCTTGGCATGCAGAAGGTCCCAGGTTCCATCCCCGGTGGCATCTCCAGTAATAATGGACCAGGCAGGAGGTGATGGGAAAGACCTTTCTCTGCCTGAGACCCTGGAGAGCCGCTGCCACTCTGACCCTGATGGACTGATGGTCTGATTCAAGTTCAGGCAGCTTCGTGTGTGTTCAATTGAATAACTGAGTTCTGAATTGCAACATGTGCAGTTGGACAAAGTTTTCAGTTGGGTATCTGCTGCCACCACCCCATCAATGAGAACGCCACATAGCAAAGGACCTTGCATCAAGGATCCTTTTCATGGGATGTTTCAATCCATGCTCAGGTGAGCTCCCATGCACTGGTAATGTGTATAGAGACCGAGGAGGTGGAAAACAGGTAACACGCACAGCGGTCAAAGCAAAGTCCAGAATTTCGTTTTTAAAAAATGGAAACGTGTCAGATTAATTGTTGTGTACTAAGGATGAGTCAGCCCTGAACCATCCCTGGGGTCGGGTTGAGCTTGCATCCACAAAACAATAGTTGGCTAGGATCCTAGGATGGACCAATAGATAAACAATGGCTGCGGTCATTAGCCATGCTACAGAGACGGAAGATAGGCGGATTTTCCGGGCACGATCACACCGCAACATCTGGGAAGCATAGAGCTCCCGTGGCGAACCCGAGGCTTCCCGCCGAAGATGCGGCTTAAAAAACTAGTACCTCCGGAAACCGCGGGGCAAGGGCTGGTGCAGTTTCCGGAAACCGCGGGGCAAGGGCTGGCGCCTGATCGTGTTTCTGGTGGTGGTATCGAGCGCCCGCCCATGTCCCTTCGCAAACAGGGGTTTTCCCCCCCCAAGTCTCCACAAGATGCGCACAAGCACCCAACGGCGCATGCGCACAAAGAGGAAAGCGAAAGTGCCGTGTCGGCTTAAAAATAAAAATAAATGACCCAGTTTGTCACGGCAGCGGCACCTAGCCATTGCTGGTGTGATCGCGCCGCTCCGCTTCTTTGCCGCACTGCAGGATCGTCGTGTGATCGCCACCCTCGTTTACCCACCGGCGCTGAAGGACGGACCCGTGGTGTGCCGCCGGCGTGTCTGATCGCGTAATCGCGGATCAAACTGCGCCGGGGCAATTAGCCACGCCTCCCCCCCGCGATATCCGGCCCGTGTGACCGGGGCCAATGTAATGTAAATAGCCTGTTGTTGGGAGTGGGAATGTTTGGGAGTCTGGTTTTTTGCATGCTTAAAAAACAGGCTTCTGCCTGGGATTTTGTCTTCCTTCTCCTTGCTGAAATCACTAACATTTTTTTGGGGGGGTAGTTTTTGTATTTTTCATATGTGCTTGTGATTTTATGCTGTTTTTGTAAGCCGCCCTGAGCCGGCCCAGGCCGGGTGTAAGGATTAGAACTTACAGATCTCAGGCTTTCATTAATGCGACCAAGCTATAAGTTTTCACAGGTTTGTTGCAGCCTGTTTGGGCTGAGCGTTAATTAAAAACACCTGGTGGCCTTGACCAGCTGCTTAAGATGCCTTTACCTGGCTGCCAGGGGCGACCTAACAGTTGTCACACAGGAAACAAACAGAGGCTGAGGCCTCCAGGACTTCAAGTTGAAATACTGCGGACTATGCCCGTGGGAGTGGACTCTCTTTCTTGAGCCTTTGGGTGAGAAAGCCAGGTCGCAGGATTACCCCAGTGAAGGAAGCCACCAAGGAGTTAATGCTTCAGGCTCAGTCTCTGCCCAGTGCAAGTATAGTGTGTTGTTTTTTTGCCATTGCTGTAATTTGTGAGTGGTTTCTGCTGAGCAAACACTCTTTGTTATTTGAAGGATTCAAATAAATGCAGAGGTATTTTTTAATCTACCATGCTGGGAGTGTCTGCTGAGTGTTTGTCTGCATCCTCAAGAGGAACCCAGGTGTAAAAGAACCTCAGCAAAGGACCAGGACCCGGTGAGAACCCCAAGGCCCCAGGTGGCTGTGAGCTCAGCGCCTGAGAACGGGAGAGTGTTCGTCCTTGGTCCAGACACCGGGAGGGTGGGGTAGAAATTTAATAAATCAAATCAAAGATTTGCAGACGTTTGTACTGTGCCTGCAATTCAAACACATTCAGCGTTGCATCTCGGCAAGCAACCTCCACCTACCAATGTCCGCTGTGCTTCGGGGCCACCACGACAGCTGGCCAGAAGGTGGCGCTGTAGCAACTAACACAGCCAGGGATCAGGTGACGCAAAGAGCCAATAGAATCCCACCTGGCCCTTTAAAGGTCTGGGTTTGGGTCTTGACTCCTCAGTGTAAGCAGCTGGGGGGCTTTGGCACAGCCTCAGTGGCTCTCCAGTTGCCTGTCAGCTGCCAATCCATCTGCTGGCCCACCAGAGAGTCCCTCCTTCGCCCCCTCTGACAAAACAATCATCAACGTTCGAATTAACAGTGCTTTCGCCGCGGCCAAGATTAGCAGTCAAACAAACGATTCCCTGTGGCCGATCCTTCTTTCTATGAGCATTACGCACATTCTGGCTGTGTTCCCTGAGCTATCAGAAGAGGGGGCGAAAGGCGCCTTGCATCACCCTGTCTGGAGGAAGCCATTAAATCAAGCCCGCCTGTCATCTGTGGAGAAATGCTCGTGGATTGAAATATTAGGACGTTTCACCTTTGGACACGCTTCTAAATAGGAAGCGGCGGGGAGGGAGGCGTGCCAGCACCCTTCCCCTTGCGGCAAGCCCGTGAGAGCCAGAAAGCGTTTCGGAAGACGTTCCCGCGCTGGGTTCTACAGCAAGCGTTCCAGATGCCCACTCGCAGGGACAACCAAAGTCAAACTATTTGCTTCGTTTATACCCTGTTCAGTCATGCTGGCCACGTGACCATGGAGAA
>NW_015166474.1:389032-401751 GCF_001447785.1 Gekko japonicus | reverse complement strand
CCAGCAGAGCTCTTCTGATGTTCTTGTCAAGAGAATGCCATGGTCTTTTTGCCCTGTTGTTGGCCGTCCAGAGGAACTGGTTGGCCACTGCATGAGACAGGATGGACTACTGGTCTGATCTGGCAGGTCTCTTCTTACGTTCTTATCAGGGGAAGGCCTCAGCCTCTGTGCCCTGTTGTTGGACCTCCAGGGTAACTGGTTGGCCACTGTGTGAGACAGGATGCTGGACTGGATGGACCACTGGTCTGATCCAGCAGGGCTCTTCTTAGGTTCTTATCCATCAGGGCCATTCTTATCCAGTTGCTGCTCAAGCAGAACTAATACCAGCAGAAAATCTAGCAACTCTGTTGAGGAATATGAACTTGAGCCAAAGAGAACACAGCTCCAGTAGTGGGTTCGGTTCCAGCAACGCCTCGGTTTCCATTGAAGGACCACCATCTTTGGGCTGCCAAGTCTTTCTTTCACTCATCAGCTGTAAGGGAGGAAGGAGAATCCCCTCCGCCTAGCAGACAGGAGATTTATCTCTGTGTTCAGCTGGACACTCTTCCTTGCGGATGAAAGACATTTCCACCAAGGGGATTGTTTACAAACCAAGACCAGCTTGGCTCAGTAGGAAGTCCATAACGTCTGCAAAAAGCAACTTGAATCAACGAGTGTTTGAGCGAGCATTAGTGGAGCGAGCAACGAAGACTAGCTCTGTCACCTGGTGTGGGAACACCTTGTTTCGCAGGCTCTCCATCCAGCGTGGGAAATATTGTAAAGGACATTTGTGGAAATGTGGAATTATGAAGTTGGAAGGCTGCACCAGGGGTCACCACCTCCGGGGCCCTGCCTGAGATCCCACGTAAACCTTCTTTGTTGTTTTCCTCTGGTCTCCGTGGTCAGTTTTCTCCTGGAGTGAAAATGGATGAGCAGAAGCCCTATGTGAGACACATGGTTGCTGGTCAGTATTGTTTAGTACTGCAGGTAAGTTTTGACGATTCCACCAGAGAATACATTGCTTGCAAAAGGTTTCCCTGGGGAGATTTCCCTGGGAAGGGCTGTGGCTTAGTGGTAGAGCATCTGCTTTGCATGCAGAAGGTCTTAGGTTCAAGCCCTGGTGTTTCCAGTAGAAAGGATCAGGTAGCAGGTGGTGGGAAAGGCCTCAGCTGGAGGCATAGGAGAGCTGCTGGTGGTCAGGGTAGACAAGATCATTTCTCTAACCCAGTATAAAGAAGCTTCATGTGTTCAGGGGTTGAGCCTGAAGACTAGACAGGAAGCCACAGCAAATGGAGATATGGGGGGGGGGATATTGTGTCTGCTGTATTAATTTTGGTGGAAAGTGCCCTTGCCTTGCAGGTGATTTACAGCAACCCTGTAGGGTTTTCAAAGCAAGGCACATTTGGAGGAGGTTTGCCATTTCTGCATCTGCATAGTGACTTTGGACTTCCTTGGTGGGCTCCCATCCAAGTACTAAGTAGGGCTGACCCTGCTTAGCTTCCAAGATCTGATGAGGCCGGGTCAGCCTGGGCCATTCAGGTCAGGGTAGAGAAACAGAGGTGGTCTGCCATTGCCTGCCTCTGCGTAGCAACCGTGGACTTCTTTGATGGTCTCCCATCCAAGTCCTAACCAGGGCAAACCCTGCTTAGCTTCCTAGATCTGATGAGGTTGGGTCAGCCTGGGCCATTCAGGTCAGGGTAGAGAAACAGAGGTGGTCTGTCATTGCCTGCCTCTGCGTAGCAACCGTGGACTTCCTTGGTGGACTCCCATCCAAGTCCTAACCAGGGCAAACCCTGCTTAGCTTCCTAGATCTGATGAGGTCAGGTCAGCCTGGGCCATTCAGGTTAGGGTAGACAAGCAGAGGTGGTCTGCCATTGCCTGCCTCTGCGTAGGAACCGTGGACTTCCTTGGTGGACTCCCATCCAAGTCCTAACCAGGGCCAACCCTGCTTAGCTTCCAAGATCTGATGAGGTTGGGTCAGCCTGGGCCATTCAGGTCAGGGTACAGAAACAGAGGTGGTCTGCCATTGCCTGCCTCCATGTAGCAACCGTGGACTTCCTTGGTGGACTCCCATCCAAGTCCTAACCAGGGCCAACCCTGCTTAGCTTCCTAGATCTGATGAGGTTGGGTCAGCCTGGGCCAATCAGGTCAGGGTAGAGAAACAGAGGTGGTCTGTCATTGCCTGCCTCCATGTAGCAACCGTGGACTTCCTTGGTGGACTCCCATCCAAGTCCTAACCAGGGCAAACCCTGCTTAGCTTCCTAGATCTGATGAGGTCAGGTCAGCCTGGGCCATTCAGGTTAGGGTAGACAAGCAGAGGTGGTCTGCCATTGCCTGCCTCTGCGTAGGAACCGTGGACTTCCTTGGTGGACTCCCATCCAAGTCCTAACCAGGGCCAACCCTGCTTAGCTTCCTAGATCTGATGAGGTTGGGTCAGCCTGGGCCATTCAGGTCAGGGTACAGAAACAGAGGTGGTCTGCCATTGCCTGCCTCCATGTAGCAACCGTGGACTTCCTTGGTGGACTCCCATCCAAGTCCTAACCAGGGCAAACCCTGCTTAGCTTCCTAGATCTGATGAGGTTGGGTCAGCCTGGGCCAATCAGGTCAGGGTAGAGAAACAGAGGTGGTCTGTCATTGCCTGCCTCTGCGTAGCAACCGTGGACTTCCTTGGTGGACTCCCATCCAAGTCCTAACCAGGGCAAACCCTGCTTAGCTTCCTAGATCTGATGAGGTTGGGTCAGCCTGGGCCATTCAGGTCAGGGTAGAGAAACAGAGGTGGTCTGTCATTGCCTGCCTCTGCGTAGCAACCGTGGACTTCCTTGGTGGACTCCCATCCAAGTCCTAACCAGGGCAAACCCTGCTTAGCTTCCTAGATCTGATGAGGTCGGGTCAGCCTGGGCCATTCAGGTCAGGGTAGACAAGCAGAGGTGGTCTGCCATTGCCTGTCTCTGCGTAGCAACCGTGGACTCCTTTGGTGGACTCCCATCCCAAGTCGTAACCAGGGCTTTACTTAGCTTCTGAGCTCTGATGAGATTGGGCCCGCCTGGGCCGTCCAGGTCAGGGATACCAAGACTAGGAATTGTTAATCCCAAACCGAGTGCCAGAGTTCGTAGTGGCACAGTAGCTGTGCCCTCTGACCTGTTCTCCTCCTAATCTTGGTCTCGATGCAGTCTGGCAATGAAGAAAAGGTTTTCCTGTGCGTCGCTTACAGGATCTGACCATTATTGCTCCGCGTGTCTGTAGCTGAGCCCTGCAGCTGAAGGCAGATTCCAGGGCTGAAGGGGCTCAGGCCATTCTGCACCCGGGGCACTCTTCGGATGAGATTGCCCTGTCCGCAGTCTATTTTCATGCCACTTCGGTTCCCCTTGACCTCCTCGCAATCTCCAGTCTGTCAGCTTCTTCAGCATCTTCTCTGCATGAAGTTCACTTAGAGCAGTGACGGAAGGCTTTCAGGCTTCCAAGCGGGTGGCTTCTTGAGGAAGCCGGAGCTTTTCTGAGTCACTTTATCTTACCTTCACCTGCATTCCTTCCAATTAGAGGAATGGAATGTCAAACTCCGCTCGGCCTAGAGGGCCATCCACAAGCAGCATCCTGCAGGGAGATGAGCCAACAGAAATGCTGAGTTTCTACGGATACGAGTGCAAATAAAAAAAAGAGAGCAGAAAACGGTTCAGGTTGCCCTCCGGGATGTACAGGATCACCCGCCCCACTGAGAAATTCCACGAATCATCACCGAGAACTCTTTCCACTTCCCTCAAAGCTGTAAGGTGCTCAGGTCTTTTAGCAGAGACTCTGCTAGTGGGACCAAGGCACCTTACAGTCTGTGCCACCATAGTCATGTCATCGCTGGGCTACCCTTTTCTGCTCTTTAGCACCACCTCGATGTGTGGCAAGAAGTGGTACTGCATTTCCTGACTTTGCTGGGTTCCGATGATGCTAGGGACTGATAGGACCCTATAAAACATCTGGCCTACCTGCAACTCACGTAGTAAGCATTTAAAAATCAATTTTAAAGGAATATTTTAGCTGTTGTGTATGTGTGTGTAGCAATGGAAATGGATTTTAAACAGAATCACCTTTTTTTTATGTGTGATCCCTTTCTGTATTGCCAAGAAGGAAGATCACCCTCTAGTAAGGATAGGGAAGAAAGTAAAGGGCAGGGTCATGTAGAACGTCTTTCTCCCAACCTTTACCCCAAAACCTGCTTGCCTGCACTGTCCAGATTACAGAGCTGGAAAAATTCAGTGTTGGTTACACATTGTATATTCCCCAGGCAAAGGCTGCTAAGAACTTAAGAGCCTTGATGGATCAGACCAGTGGTCCATCTAGTCCAGCATCCCGTCTCACACAGTGGCCAAGCAGTTCCTCTGGAGGGCCAACAACAGGGCATAGGGGCCAAGGCCTTCCCCTGAGTAGAACATCAGAAGAGCCCTGCTGGATCAGACCAATGGTCCATCTAGTCCAGCATCCTGCCTCACACTGTGGCCAACCACTTCCTCTGGAGGGCCAACAACAGGTCATAGAGGCCGAGGCCTTCCCCTGAGTAGAACATCAGAAGAGCCCTGCAGGATCAGACCAGTGGTCCAACCAGTCCAGCATCCTGTCTCTCACAGAGGCCAAAACCACACAGCGCAGAGGCCGGGGCCTTCTCTTGATGTTGCCTCCTAGCTCTGGTACTCAGAACACGCTTAGTGCGTCAGAACGTGGAGGTTCCCTTTAGTCCCCATGGCTAGTAGCCATTGATAGACCTATCCTCCACAAATCTGTCTAATCCCCCTTTAGAGCAGGCTATTCCGGCGGCCATCACTACATCCTCTGGCAGCGGATTCCCCATTTTAATCACTCTCTGCGTAAAGCGGTATTTCCTGTTGTCCATCCCGAACCCACTGCCCATCAGCTTCATTGGATGCCGTCAAGTTCTAGTCGTTTGGGAGAGGGAGAAAAAAAATCCTCTCTGTCCACTCTCTCCACCCCATGCACAGTTTTATAAACCTCTCTCACGTCCCCCCTTAGTCATCTCTGTTCTAAACTGAAAAGTCCAATATTCTTCAGCCTTTCCTCCTAGGGAAGGGGCTTCTACTCTCGAATCATCTGGGTTACCCTCCTCTTGTATCCTGAGTATAGAGGAGTTCTGCCCATGGCAAACTGACCAGGGGTAAAAAGCCAGTCAGTTTCACTGCTGGCCCTGAAAGCATCTACCCAGAGATCCCTATGTTTAAACATGACATTATTAATTAATTAATTAATTAATTAATTTGATTCCTATCCCACCTTGCCTGACCAGCAGGGTCAAGGTGGCATACAATAATAATTTACAATAAAAGCAGATAAAATTCTAAGAATAAAATATAATGTGCAGATTAAATACCAATGATAAAGTGCCGGTGGCGATCGTTATAGTGGGCCCCTTATGACTAGACCAGTATCCCAAAGAAAGTGCCAGTAATAGATGTTCAGTAGCTCGTTCAGTGGCGCCTCCTAATCGAAAGTCTGGTGGAAGAGCTCGGTTTTACAGGCCCTGCGGAACTGTAGAAGGTCCTGCAGGGCCCTGATGTCCTCCGGGAGCTCGTTCCACCAGAGCGGAGCCACCACCGAAAAGGCCCTGGATCTGGTGATAGCCAGTCTGGCATCTTTGGGGCCAGGGACGGTCAGGCGATTTTGAGTCCCCAACCTCAGTGCTCTCTGGGGAACGTGTGGGGAAAGGCGGTCCCTCAGGTAGGCAGGTAGGCAGGCCCCCAGCCATATGGGGCTTTAAAGGTCCAAACCAGCACCTTGAAGCGAATCATTACACTTCCAGAAGCATTCCCCCCCCCTTTTCCTTTGTGCAATATGAGAAAGAGAGTTTGCACACCTAGAGGCTGGCGATCCCCCCCTCCCCCCAATGGAAATAAAATGGGAAAGGATCAGTCAGAAGCAAAATTTTATCGACTGGTTTATTAAAACATTTTTATCCCACTTTTCAGATCAAAGCCAAAAATAACATCGCCAGCCTCAAATTTCTGGACACTGAGCAGGGGGGAGTGGGGGGGGGGGATAGGTGTGAATTTCCTGCATTGTGCACGGGGTTCCTCCAGTGTGCAGGGGGTTAGACTAGATGACCCTTGGGGTCCCTTCCTGCTCCGTCTTTTTCTTTTTCTCTCTCCCCTCCCCCCTTAAAAGATGCCTGCCAGTCAAACCCTCCCCAAAGCCCCGGCAAACAGGCAGGCCTTGCAGCATCTCCTGAACATCTTCAAGGAGAGGGCCCCTCTCACCTCTTTAGGGAGCCCATTCCACAGAGCCGGGGCCATGGTGGAAAAGGCCCCGTCCTTGGTTAGTGCCAGAGGGGGCCACCTTCAGTGACGGGATAGCCAACAGATGGCTGCCTGAAGTCTGTACCTGGCGCACGGGGAGATACGAAAGGAGACTTCAGGATCATGAACGGTTGGAATATCAGTGGGATAACAGGAAAAACTTTTGCATGATAAAGGCAGTTCAGTGGTGCAGTCAGTTGCCCAGTGATATTAAGGTTAAGAACATAAGAGAACATAAGAGAACATAAGAGAACATAAGAGAACATAAGAGAACATAAGAGAACATAAGAGAAGCCAGTGTTGGATCAGGCCAGTGGCCCCTCCAGTCCAACACTCTGTCACGCAGTGGACAAAAATACCATGTGCCATCAGGAGGTCCACCAGTAGGGCCAGGACACCAGAAGCCCTCCCACTGTGGCCCTCCCTCAAGCACCAAGAATATAGAGCATCACTTGCCCCAGACTGAGAGTTCCTGTCTATACCTTGTGGCTAATAGCCACTGATGGACCTCTGCTCCGTATGTTTATGGGTTCTGCCTCCTTGGAGGTGTCTGAGTGAAGATTAGATGACTATTTGTCAGGAATGTTTTAGATCATCCTGCCTGATGCAGGAGATTGGACTGAATGGTCTTTAGGCCCTTCCCAGCTTTTGAATTCTGTAATTCCATGAATTCTTGGCCACATCAACAAAGACACAGTCTCTGTCCTGGAAACTGAACCTGGCAGACAGCTGCGGTGTCCCCGGCAAAGAGCCAAAATTGGGGAGGGGGGGGGGGTCAGTGTTCCCTCTAAGCTGAGTTAGTGTGAGCCAGCTCACAGTTTTTTAGCCTCTGGCTCACACATTGTTGTCTTAGCTCAGGAAGGAGGGCTCCAGAGTAAACTAATTAATGTAGTAGCCAAATCGTTCGCTCAAAGCTTTAATGCCAGTAGCTCACAAAGTAGAATTTTTGCTCACAAGACTCCATAGCTTAGAGGGAGCATTGGTGGGGGTTGTTTTCTTGTGCCGTTTGCTCTGCCCTGCTGGGGTGAGGGTCAGGTTTCTTGCCCCCAACGATATTCCTGGGCTACTACAAGACAAATACACCTCGTGACATTTCCGGGGACTCCTTGCGGCTGTTCCTTTTTGCTGTACAGATGCTGTCAAGGCGATCAAGCTCCGCATGTGAGACAGGGCAAAAGCCGTTTCATTCCCCCCCCCCCCCGCTCACCATTTCCCCCCCCCCCCCCCGCATCCACATTTTGAAGTCTTTACCTTCTCGGGCTCTCTTTCTTCCTGACAGCATTCTGGAGAGATTTGACTGTCGTTGTTTCGTATGTTCTTCAATAGGTGTAGGCGTTTGGGTGTGTGCGTTTTTTAAAAGCAAGGACTGAAGGTGGCCTGTCGGCTGCGGCTCGAAAGCGGCGATGTCCCCCCCCCCCGCGCGCGGCCCCAAGGATCCTGACCTCTTTGCATCATAACATTCATATCCATGCACAGATTGGCATACGAAAGCATCGGCTCGGTGGCTCTAATTCCACAGGGGGCTGGAATGCTGGGTGGCTTTGAGCCAGTTATTAAAATGCACGTCGCCGTGTGACTAAGCAAAGCCCATGTTTAGCTTCCGTAACCTTTAGCAGGGGGAGCATTTGCAAGCGAGGCGTGTATTTAATGAGACAGCATTATAGTTCAGAAAGCATAGACATGTGCAGCCGTGGCAGGACCGGGTGCCGACCGTAACCCCATAAGAAGCTATAGGCAGGTGACCCAGTTTGCAGTGTAAAAGCCAAGGAGGTTCTGTACCGGTGTGAATTACAGGTTAAGCAATTGTGCACGGATCTCTCGTTTTGCAGAATTTAACCTGCAACGTGTACTACTTGGCACAACTTATTCTAGAGAAGGAGCTACACAGGGGTGGGCATGTTAGCTCTGCCCTTTGAGTAGGGTTGCCAGCCTCCAGGTAGTACCTGGAGATCTCCCGCTATTCCTGTTGATCTCCACACAACCCAGATCAGTTCCCCTGGAGAAAATGGCTGCTTTGGAGGGTGGACTCTGCAAGGTTCCCTCTAAGATGTGGAGTTGTGTGAGCAAAAATTCACCTTTGGGAGCTCCTGGCATTAAAGCGGTGATTTGAGCGATTTGGCTACTGCATCAATCAGTTTGCTCTGGAGCCCTCCTTCCTGAGCAAAGACAAAAATGTGTGCGCCGGAGGCTTAAAAACTGTGAGCCAACTCACACTAAGGCCCCTGATCACACGCAGAAGTTGCCGTGGGATACTCACGGATGCCGGGCGGGTTTTACGGGTGCGATCAAATGGGCACGTCTGACAAGCGTCGCGGACCAGTAGCCAACCTGTCCCGTCCAGCCGAAGATCCGGAGTGAAAAGGTACCTGTGAAAACCCACTATCAAAAGCTTGCGACGGGCCACAGATGGACCTCCTCCGTCTGATCACTCCAGCGCGCCCTTCTTGCCGCGTTGAAGCGCGCCGGAAACACGCGCCGTCAGAAACAACCCCGGTCTGCCGCTGCAGCGCCAGATAAGGTAGTGGTGGATTCAACTGTGGCGGCACAAATAGCCACACCTCCCCCCCCCCCCGGTGTTATCTGGCCCATGTGACCGGAGCCTAACTCAGCTCAGAGGGAATGCTGGGACTCTGTGGCATTGTACCCTCCCCCCCAAAACCCCACCCTCTCCAGGCCCCATCCCTCAAATCTCCAGACATTCCTAACCCAGGGTTGGCAACCAGTGTTCCCTCTAAGCTGAGTTAGTGCGAGCTAGCTCACTGTTTTTTAGCCTCCAGCTCACACATTTTTGTCCTAGCTCAGGCAGGATGGCTCCAGAGCAAACTGATTGATGCAGTAGCCAAACTGCTCGCTCACAACTTTAATGCCAGGAGCTCACAAAGTAGACTTTTTGCTCACAAGACTCCACAGCTTAGAGGGAGCATTGTGGCACACTTGGCCACAGGAAATCTTCACAGATCTGTTTGTTTTTGGTTTCCGAGGTTTTAGCTGTGAAATTGTCAGTCTCTAAAGAATTTAGGCAGCCGAAGAGCTGCACCCCATACCAGATACAGCTTTCTAGGACCTTTGGGTACATTTTAGTTCCTGCCCATATTTGGGGTCTTCTTATTCCCCACGCCACATCTGATAGGCTCTCTTTGTACAACACTGGAGTCCGCTTCTGACATTCCCTTGAGTTTTGGTAGCATGGGACCAGTGTTCCCTCTCAGCTGAGTGAGTGTGAGCTAGCTCACAGTGTTTTAGCCTCCGGCTCACACATTTTTGTCTTAACACAGGAAGGATGGCTCCAGAGCAAACTCATTTACGCAGCAGCCAAATCGCTCGCTCACAACTTTCATGCCAGGAGTTCACCAAGTACAACTTTTGCTCACAAGACTCCACAGCTTAGAGGGAGCATCGCACGGGGACCTAGGACACTGTGTGAAAATGAAGCTTGCCACTGTTTTCTTTCCAGCGATCTGCTGGGAAGCAGTCTGGAAAGAAGTTCTTCCCTTGCAAAGAGATTCCTCCCAGTTGCTCAGAGCGGTATCCAAGCTTGGATGCTTTTCAGGGGGAACATATTTGTGAGAGGCGATCTAAGCCTTGCAAGAATGCCCTCTTGATTCCGACTGTATGGAAATTGGCTGCAGTTAGTGAATTATGGATTTGGGATGACCTCATCGAAGGAGGCAGGGCCAGGACCCAGCATTTGGGGGTGGGGGGGGCTCATCAAGATGTTTTCCAGAATATCCTTCCCCCATTAAATTACACTGCAGTTTATCCACTCATAGAAGCTTAGAGCCAGTTTGGTGTAGCGGTTGAGTGCGCGGTCTCTAATCTGGGAGAACCGGGTTTGATTCCCCACTCCTCCGCTTGCACCTGGCTGGATGACCTTGGGCAAGCCATAGTTCTGATAAGAGCTGTTCTTGAAAAACAGCAGTTTCTCTCAGAGCTCTCTCAGCCCCACCCACCTCACAGGGTGTCTGTTGTGGGGAGGGGAAGGAGTTTGTAAGCCGCTCTGAGACTCCAAGTGAAGGGCGGGGTATAAATCCAATCTCTTCTTCTTCTTAGGCTGCGATCACACACACTAAATAATCCACTTTCAATGCACTTTCTAACTGGATTTTACTGTGTGAAGTGGCAAAATCCACGTGGAAAGTGCATTGAAAGTGGATTCTTTAGTGTGCGTGACCGCAGCCATAGAGTTGGAAGGGACCTCCAGGGTCAAAAGATGACAAAAGACCTCTAGGATTTCTGGCCAAACTGGCTGGAGAAAATGGCTTCCTGGCCCCAAAGTGGTGATCGGCATTTCCCTGGGCGTGTAAGAAAGGGCCACAAGAACTAAGCACTGAAGCAACCCTTCCTGCCCTCCCTCTCATGATCTGCCTAAGTTCCCAGAATCAGCATTACCGTCAGGTAGCCATCGAGCCTCTGTTTCAAAACCTCCAAAGAAGGAGAACCCACCACCTCCCGAGGAAGCCTCTTCCACTGAGGAACCGCTTGAACTGCCAGGAAGTTCTTCCTAATGTTTAGCTGAAAACTCTTTTGATTTCATTTCAAGCCCTTGGTTCTGGTCTGACCTTCTGGGGCAACAGAAAATAACTCCACACCTACTCCCATGAGGGATACACGGAGGTGAGTGGTGGTGCGAAGCAATGTTCCCTCTAAGCTGTAGAGTCCTGTGAGCAAAAATTCTACTTTGTGAGCTACTGGCATTAAAGTTGTGAGCAGGTGATTTGGCTACTGCATAAATTAGTGTGTTCTGGAGCCATCCTTTCTGAGACAAAAATGTGTAAACCGGAGGCTAAAAAACTGTGAGCTAGCTCACACTAACTCAGCTTAGAGGGAACACTGGACTGCGAAGTTCCATCAAGTCACAGCTGACTTTTGGCTTGTCAAAAAGATCTGTTCCCTCTAAGCTGAGTGAGTGTGAGCCAGCTCACCATTTTTTAGCTTCCGGCTCACACAATTTTGTCTCAGCACAGGAAGGGATGGCTCCAGAGCAAGCTAATGTATGCAGTAGACAAATCGCTCGCTCACCACTTTAATGGCAGCGGCTCACAAAGTAGAATTTTTGCCCACGAGACTCCACAGCTTAGAGGGAACATTAAGGATGGGGCAATTCTGTCCTACTTTAGTGGCCCTCCCCAGACTCTGCCAGGCATCACCCCAAATCTCCAGGGATTTCCATAATCAGAGTTGGGGAACCCTCTATCTCCAGGGCCATTAAGGGAGCCCTAACATGGATGGTCCAGGCTAACACGGTCCAGGCTAACATGGATGGCCCAGGCTAGCCTGATCTCATCAGACCTCTGAAGCTAAACAGGGTCGGCCCTGGTTAGTACTTGGATGGGAGACCACCGAGGAAGTACTGGGTTGCTCTACACAGGCAGGCAACGGTAACCCCCCTCTGTTTCTCTCTTGCCTTGAAAACTCCACGAGGGGTCACCCAGCAATTGGGGGGGGGGGAATCTGCAATTGGATAGCACCTTCCCCCAAAGGGAGCCGGGGAGAGTTGCTCCTCCACTCCCTCTAAAGACTTCCCAGCCGGTCCAGCTCTGCTCATTTCAAAGCAGTGCGAGAAACAGCAGAGGCTCCAGCACAGCCCTCCCATGATCAAGGCTCCCTCTAAGCTGTGGAGTCTTGTGAGCAGAAATTCTACTTTGTGAGCTACTGGCATTAAAGTTGTGAGTGAGTGATTTGGCTACGGCATGAATTAGTTTGCTCTGGAGCCATCCTTCCTGAGCTAAGACAAAAATGTGTGAGCCGGAGGCTAAAACACTGTGAGCTAGCTCACACTAACTCAGCTTAGAGGGAACACTGCCCATGATGCATTTCACCCATTTACTTCTAGGCAAGGGGCTCTTTCTCCATCCCCCCTGTGAACAACCCCGGAGGCTCTGGCAGAACTTTTCCTTCTTACCAGGGGTCATTTGGGACCGGAGCGTGCCGGAGCACTGCTCCGGCAGCCCAGGAGTGAGCACAAATAGCAGTGGTGGCAAGCCCCGCCCCCAGCTCCCTTCCCCTGCCTCCAAGCTCCTTCTCTCTAGTGCTGCGGTGTGATCGTTCCATTGTATTCTATGGCCCCATAGAATCCAATGGAAAGATCGCACCGCAGTGGCGGTGTGACTCCAGAGAGAAGGGGTTTAAAGTTTAAACCCCTTCACTTCCCCCCCCACCAGGCCAGCTAGGGAAGCAAGAAAGGGGGGAGGCATCTTCAAAACCCTCCCCTTCCCTTCCCCAGCCGGCCTGCCCCCCCAGCCCACCTGGGGAAGGGAAGGGGAGGCTTTTGAAGACACCCCGCCTTTTTGCTTCCCCTTCTGATGTCAGAGGGCATATGCTAATGAGCTATTATGCTAATAGTCTATTAGGTATGCTAATGAGCTCCTGCACCTCTTTTTCTACAAAACGACCCCTGCTTCTTACTGTATCGTTGAGGCACAAGCAAAGGGCACTTTAACCCTCCCGCCC
>NW_015166474.1:370051-389020 GCF_001447785.1 Gekko japonicus | reverse complement strand
GACGTGAGTAGCAAAGGCCTCTTCCTTTCAGCACCTCCTTGTCTCCATTCTGTTTGCCGGAGGAAGATTCAAGGCGAGCTCTGCCAGATTCTCTGCTGCTGTTCGCAGAAGGAGCAGTCCCCGAAGGAGCCCTTGGCTCATGTGGGAGAAAGTGTTGAACGGGACCAATGAAAGGGATGGAGTCTTTTTTCTAGGGACCTCCGCAAAAGCCCCATTGGGCCTCCAGTTGCTTCTCCCTATTATAGAGGTTAACGCTCATAAAATAATAAGAGCAGAAAATGAGGGTAACCACCCGCTCTTCTCTGCCGCCATTCATTGGGAGGAAGAGGTCCCAGCAGTGGAAAATGTTTTTGAATCAGGCTTTGGACGACTGGTCCCCCGGAGTCCAATTATTGGTTTCTAAGTGTCCACGTGGGAATAACGGGGCTAGTTAGCAACTGAGCAGGGCTTTTTTTTTAATGGTGGATTTAGGGCATGCAAGAAAAGATGCCGTTGTCTTAAAGGGGGATTTTGCTTGTGCCGTGGGAAACACTTTCCTACCTGGCGGCAGATTCCAGTTCTATGTTTGAATTTTCAAATGGTGGTAGGAGAAAGCTGAAAAGGCCTCCAACCCCGTTGGGTTCATCTTTGTCTTAATGACTGTCTTTGTGGTAAAAGACATAACCAGAAAGTCATCACATGCTTAGATGGAAACATAAGAACATAAGAACATAAGAGATGCCAATGTTGGATCAGGCCAAAGGCCCATCCAGTCCAACACTCTGTATCACACAGTGGCCAGAAATACCAGTGCCATCAGGAGGTCCACCAGTGGGGCCAGGACATTAGAAGCCCTCCCACTGTTGCCCCCCCCCCCAAGCACCAAGAAGACAGAGCATCACTTGCCCCAGAGCCCCTATCTATACCTTATGGCTAATAGCCACTGATGGACCTCTGCTCCATATGCTTATCTAATTCCCTTTTGAAGCCGTCCATGCTTGTAGCCGCCACCACTTCCTGTGGCAGTGAATTCCAAGTGTTAATCACTCTTTGGGTGAAGAAGTACTTCCTTTTATCTGTTCTAACCCGACCGCTCAGCAATTTCATGGAGTGCCCACGAGTTCTTGTATTGTGAGAAAGGGAGAAAAGTACCTCTTTCTCTACCTGCTCTTTCCCATGCATCATCTTATAAACCTCAATCTTGTCACCCCTCAGTCGTCATTTCTCCAAACTAAAGAGCCCTAAGCGCCTTAACCTTTCCTCATAGGGCCTTGCTACCTGAGTTACAGCAGGATTTTACTACAGCCGCCCAATGTTTAGCCACACACAAAGTGGCTTGTTTGTCTTCATCTCTTAGTAACCGGGAAGATCCAGCTTCTAGAGAGACAGCGTCCTGCATGAGTAAAGGGAAAATCAACCCAGCTCTCAAATCCAAAAAATCAGGGCAATCCAAATGAATATGATCTTTAGAGTCAGTTCAGTTAGTGCCGTGTCCGCAGAATCTCTGCGGGTATGGAATACCATTAAACATTCCTGACAAAACTGAGGATGGCAAGGCGTTCAAATGTGCAAGTGTAAATACCCTTCTGTACTTCGGGAGAGATCATTCAAATAGGTCACTTGGCATTTTTGTTGGGGGAAGGAATTGATCATACCCTGCAAGCGCTAACCAACACACTCCTATAATCAGTATCCCCCAAATGTCTTTTAATTGGCTGATTCATTTAACAGCTACTCATCATTTCTGTCCTATCATCCCTGTCCTATCATTCTTAGGTGATCTGCAAATTAATTGGGCTGCACAACCTCCACTCTTCAACTCTGTCACCAACCTGAGCTTCCTGGCTGGCTGAGCTCTGGTCTTAGAATCATAGAGTTGGAAGGGACCTCCAAGATCATCTAGTCCAACCCCCTGCACAATGCAGGAAATTCACAAATATCCCCCCCCCCACATACACACACCCAGTGACCCCTGCTCTATGCCCAGAAGAGGGCCACCCCCACCCCCGGATCCCCAGCCAAACTGCCCTTGAGAACAATTGCTTCCTGACCCCTGGGAGTGTAAGAAAGGGCCATGAGAACCAAGCCCTGAGGCAACCCTTCCTGCCCTCCCTTTTTGTGATCTGCCCAAGTTCACAGGATCTGCATTCCTGTCAGATGGCCATCTAGCCTCTGAAAACCTCCCAAGAAGGAGAGCCCACCAACTCCCGAGGAAGCCTGTTCCACTGAGGAACCACTCTAACTGTCAGGAAGCTCCTCCTAATGTTTAGCCGAAGGTTCTTCTCATTTCAACCCCGTTGGTTCTGGTCTGACCTTCTGGGGCAACAGACAACAACTCTGCACCATCCTCTATGCAGCAGCCCTTCAAGTACTTGAAGATGGTACTTCTCCTTTCTTATCAGTCTTCCTACTCTTCCTGGCTGCCTGTCATGGGCCAGCCAAGCTCATCAGAGCCAAGGGACACAGAGGACTCCTCGGAGGAAGAGGGAGTCAGCATATCTGACCCAAGTCCACAGCCAGAGGCAGCACTGCAGGAGGAGGTAGTCTCTGAGGGGCCAGATGTAGATGCTCAGCCAGGAACCAGTACACTGGCCCCTCAGCTTCCCAATGCTGAGCCAGCAACAGAGAGCCAGTTGCCAGTCAGTTCACCTCCCTCATCACCAGAGCTTCAGGAACGTTGTTGGAAGAAGACTAGGAGGGACCTTCAAGCCAGAAGGTGCTGCGTCCATCTAGCAGCACAGCACTGGCCCAGCTTCAACAATGAGGATGAGTGCTTGCAGGAGCAGGATTGAGGCAGCTGGCAGGTGCATGACGCAGCACAGGCAGTTAGCAAAGTAGGGCTTAAAAGCAACAGAGAAGGGAGCAGAGGTGTGGAAGCAACTTGTCTGCTAGCTACTGATTGTGTTGTCTGTATTCTGGATGCATGTCTTTGTTTCTGACCTTGGCCTGTATCCCCCTTTGGACTTGAAGCTGTGAGTGCTGCCGGACCTGTGCCTGAACCTTGGAGCTGTATCTTGACCAACCCTGAAGTTAAGAAGTTGTGTGTGCTTAGTAGTAGTAGTGCCTCTGAGGTTGGGGTATGTAGTGTTGTCTCTCCTGTCCTCCTTTCAAAGAGCTGTAGAGAGAGGGGCAGTGGCTCAGTGGCAGAGTATCTGCCTGGTATGCAGAAGGTCCTGGGTTCAATCCCCGGTATCTCCAGTTAAAAGGGCCAGGCAGTAGGTGGAAGATCTCTACCTGGGGCCCTGGAGAGCTGCTGCCAGTCTGAGTAGACAATACTAACCTCGATGGACTGGGCTGATTCAGTATAAGGCAGTAGCATGCATCATCGTTCCTTCCTCACAACAGCCCTGTAAGGGAGTAAGGCTGGGAGAGTGTGGCTGGCCAAAGGTCATCCCGTGAGCTTTCAGACTGAACAGGAATTTGAACCCAGGTCTTCTAAATCATAATCCAGCCCAGTGGTGCTAAGAGGAGGAGAAGTGTGGAGATGCATTATTGTTGGTTAGTATTTGTTATATTTTTGGCCTGTAAGAAGCTTGGGGCCCTAGGGATGCCAGCCTCTGGGTGGGAGATCCCCTGGAATTACACCTCGTCTCCAGACTACAGGGATCTGTTCCCCTGGAGAAAATGGCTGCTTTGGACTCTGTGGCCTTGTACCCCACTGAGGTCGCTGTCCTCCCTAGGCTCCACCCCCAAATCTCCAGGAATTTCCCAGTCAGGAGATGGCAACTCTTATCCCCACCCCCTGCTGGTGGCCAGGGGGGACCTGGCAACCCTAGGCCTGAAGCTGAATGGCCTGGAATAGCAAGGTTGGCCCTGGTTAATATTTGGATGGGAGACCACTAAGGCAGGCCATACTTGTCGAACACAGAGGCAGGCAATGGCAAACCACCTCTGTTCATCTCCTGCCATGAAACAAGGTTGCCACAAGTCAGCTGCAACCCACCATCGTCAAGCTTGGGACAACACGCAGAGTCCGTCCAGCCCCCTAGTTTCGACAACAACCTTGAGATACAGGATAAGCTGAGACAAAGCTATTGGCCCAAGATAATACAGTGAGTTTTGCAGCCAGGGAGGCTCTTGATCTCGATAGGTTCACCAAGTCCAGTACTTTATGGTCAACACTGCCCACGGCGCTTCTCAAAACTAGTCCTAGGACAGAGTTTAACAAAGCATTCGAGGTTGTGCTGAACATAAGGACTTCTGTACGTGCCTGCCTGGGTTTTATATCACCTGAGTTGCCTGGCTTTGTATATGCCAGCCTCTGGACGTAAGACTAGCAAAGACAAAGAGCAGGGCCTTTTGGGTGGTGGCATCTGCCCTTGTGGAATAGGTTACCATGCTGATGACTCTTGAAAAAAGATATGGACATGTTTCTGTTTCAGAGGATTTTTGAGATGACCAGCTTATTTCTATCCATTTTAGGTGGGCCGTTCTGCTCCCTTGTCTTATCTTCACAACTCCCCTGTGAGGCAGGTTAGGATGAGAATGGCCAAAGAGCACCCTTCCTTGAAGAGTAGGGTTGCCAACCTCCAGGTAGTGGCTGGAGATCTCCCCCTATCACAACTGATCTCCAGGTGACAGAGATCAGTTCGTCATTGGAGAAAAGGGCTGCTTTGGAAGGTGGACTCCGTGGCACTATGCCCCGTTGAAGTCCCTCCTCTCCCCAAACCCCGCCCACCTCAGGCTCCACCCTTCAAATCTCTATGTATTTCCCAAACTGGAGCTGGTAGCCCTATGGCAGAGTTTGAATTGGGATCTTCCAGGACTTAGTCCAACACTCTAAACCCTTCATTGCTCTAATTCTAAGATACACACTTGAAAAGTTAATCTTTTTGGAGGGGATGAATGCCGTATACTTTCCATTTTAGTTCAGGAAGTACAACAACCAGGGCTTTTTTTGTAGAAAAAGCCCAGCAGGAACTCATTAGCATATCCAGCCACACCCATGAGAGCATAGCTCATTAGCATATTAGGCCCCACCCCCATGTTACCAGAAGTGTGGTCACCCAGCCACACCCACCTTTTGCTTCTTATTCTGTTTACCTTGTTTGTTGTCAAAACCCAGAGCCTTTTTTTGTAGCAGGAACTCCTTTGCATGTTAGGCCACACACCCCAAATGTAGCCAATTCCAATGAGTTTCTGCTGTTGGGTGTGGCCTGTTATGCTAATGAGCTCCTGCTGGGCGTGGCCAACTCGGGAGCCAGCCGGAACTCTGTTCCTGTGTGTTCCAGCCCAAAAATAGCCCTGACACAGCAATTAGAAACTTTGGGAACAGCAACCTCTCTGCTGCTTGCCGCAAAGCCCCGGATCCCATTTTCTTTTCCTCGGAACTTTTTAAAGCGGAGACTTCAGGATGTACCGAAAGCCCCGCTGGATCAGACCAGTTGCCCCTGTTATAGCATATCCTGTTTCCGACAGTGTTTCTCCAGGAGGGTCACAGACCTTCGGTGGCCTGGAGATCTTCCAGAATTTCATCGGATCTCCAAACTACAGAGAGAGGTTCTTATGCGGCCAAAAATCCTAACTATAAATACACGTTGATGGGGTCCGAAATGGTGGAGACTGCCCAAGAGAGAGATCTTGGAGTCGTAGTAGATAACTCACTGAAAATATCGAGGCAGTGTGCGACTGCAATAAAAAAAGGTCAATGCTATGCTGGGGATTATTAGGAAGGGACTTGAAAACAAATCAGCCAGCATCATAATGCTCCTGTATAAATCGATGGTGCGACCTCATTTGGAATACTGCGTGCAATTCTGGTCATCACCACACCTCAGAAAGGATACTACAGCATTAGAAAAAGTGCAGAAAAGGGCAACTGGAATGATAAATGGGTTGGAACACATTCCCTATGAAGAAAGGTCAAAGCGCTTGGGGCTCTTTAGCTTGGAGAAACGACGGCTGAGGGGTGACAGGATAGAGGTCTACAAGATTATGCATGGGATAGAGCAGGTGGAGAAAGAAGGACTTTTCTCCCTTTCTCATAATACAAGAACTCGTGGGCATGCAATGAAATTGCTGAGCAGTTGGGATAGAACAGATAAAAGGAAGTCCTTCTTCAGCCAAAGAGTGGTGAACACATGGAATTCACTGCCACAGGAGGTGGCGGCAGCGGCTACAAGCATGGACGGCTTCAAGAGGGAATTGGATAAACATCTGGAACAGAGGTCCATCAGTGGCTATTATCCACAAGGTATAGATAGGAGCTCTCAGTCTGGGGCAAGCGATGCTCTAATTCTTGGTGCTGGGGGGGCAACATTGGGAGGGCTTCTAGTGTCCTGGACCCCTGATGGCACCTGGTATTTTTGGCCACTGTGTGACAGAGTGTTGGACTAGATGGGCCATTGGCCTGATCCAACACTGGCTTCTCCTATGTCCTTATAAGGTCCATGAGTAGCTATTAGCCACAAGGTATGGATGGAACATTATGTCTGGGGCCGTGATGCTCTGTATTCTTGGTGCTTGGAGGCACCCGTGGGAGGACTTCTAGAGATCTGGCCCTGCTGGTAGACCTCCTGATGGCCCCTGGATTTTGGCCACTGTGTCACACAAAGCGTTGGACTGGATGGGCCATTGACCTGATCCAACATGGCTTCTCTTATGTTCTCTAGGAGGAAATGGCTTCATTGACAGGTAGACTCTTTGGCATTACATCCCATTAGGCCTCTTTCTCCTCCCCTTCCCAGGTTCCTCCCCCAAATCTCCAGAAATTTCCCAACCCACAGCTGGCAATGCTACCCCCCCCCCGCAATTCCTCAGGAATACGGTTTCCAACCTCCAGGTGGCACCTGCAGATCTTTCACTATTACAATTGATCTCCAGATGACCAAGATCAGTTTCCCTTAGGGTTGCCAATCCCCCGATGGGGGCTGGTTTCCCCCCAGTTTCAGTGGCCCCAATCCGCCGCTGGCCAGCAGGCCGACAAGGAGAGCCCCACCCCCAAAATTCCGGTGGCATCCTACATGCCCAGAGGTGATGTCATCACGCCGGGTACGTTGTGTGTGTGTGTGGGGGGGCAGTCTTGCATTTGGGCAAAAACTCTATGGTGACCATAGAGTTTTTTTAACCCAAATGCTAGAGCGTCCCTTGCGACGTGCCTGGCACGATGATGTCACTCTGGGTGATGTCATTGCAGTGCACAAGCAAAGAAGACTCTCTGGAGCCCCCTACTGGGACAGAGGAAGACCTGGCAACCATAGTTTCCCCGCCGAAAATGGCCGCTTTGTAGGACGGACTCTATGGCGTTTTACCCTACTGAGTTTCCTCCTCTCCCCAAACCCCACCCTCCCCAGGGTCCACACCTCAGATCTCCAGATATCTCCCAACCTATATCTGGCAAGCCAACTCCTGAAGGCCTACAAGCCGGACACAGAGGCTGAAGTGCAGAGAGACCGAGCAAAGCGTCCATCCAGCATAGCAGATAAATTGTCACTGTTTTCTCCCAGCAGAGTTTGCATTTAACAAAGAAAATCTTAATGATTGACTATACTCAAATAATCAAGTAATACTTGCATAATTTGTACAGTCGGCTAATTTCCCCTTGCTTGCAGAATTCAGCTTTCTTTGTTGTTCAGTTTTTGACTCGAGTCCCCGTTTCTACCTCTAGAGGCTTTTGCCTATCTATTTCTGAAAACATTTATACTCCTCGAGGCTCTTAGCCAATGGATTTCGAGGTGGCTTATATTGATTGGCAATTAAAATCATGATAATTAGTGATTTACAACTGCTTGCAGTCTCTTGAAAGACCTAGCAGCAAACCCCGGCCTCTGTGATTAGCAGAAGTCAATCACTGTAACTGAAGAAAACACATATTGTATAACAGTCTCCATGTCATGGAAACATAAGGGACAAAAAGCTGGCAAAACAATGGATTTTTTAAAAAGCCAATAGAAATCAAGGAAAAGTCTGTGTGAAGAAAGAGGATTTCCCTGACATCTAAAACTGGCAAGATTAAATACAGGGCAAGCAGCCGTGGGGAAGGTATGCGGAAGCTGAGGGGCCACCACGGAAAAGACCTTTACATGTTTGATTCTGCGATCATGCTTGCTGTTAACGGTGAACTGGTGCTGCAGCACTTGGAAGAGTTGTGATATCGAGGGGCAGTCTTAGCCAATGGGCAACAGGTACTGCTGCCCTGAGCTCCATGCTGGGGGGGCACGGTCCCTGACCCCCGCCCCCTGATGGGGGGAGAAGAAAAAGACTAGGCTCTGGTCGCCTGCTAGCAGCATCGGCCACTCGAACTCTCCCCGTCTGGGCCTCCAGAAGGTGGGTCGGCAGTGGTTACTCGTTCCCTCTCCTTCTGGTGCTCAGGCAGCATTTGAGAGAGGGCCGCCCTGGATTGGCCCCAGGAGGGGTGGGGGTGGCGGAAGGGCCCAAAGGATTCTGGGTTCCCCAGCGGGATTCCTGCCCCGGGCCCCAGAACCACTAAGACGTTAGTAGTTCCTACTATAACGAGTGTACTAGTTGGAGATAACTATAGCTAGCTATAGTGCAAAGGTATAATTTGACAAAGTGTGTATTTTTTTTTCAAACTGCTTTTCCTTCTTTAAAGTTCTTTCCTTAACTTGAGGTTCCACATTATTCAGTATGTTTATTATGTGCACTATTTTGACCAATTGTGTGTTCATGGCTCAACGGGAGATCCCCCAGTGGGCTAAATACGTCGAGTAAGTATCTTTGCTTGCTTCTGACTCTTCCCCCCTTCCCCTGTCCCCCCTCCCCACTGTCTTGTTGGGCCATTCTGCCCATGGCTTCTTTGAGGAACTGGAATATTCACTGGCTTGCATCCAGTCGCCTCAGGGCTTGTGCTTCCGGGTGAGGTGTCTATGCACGTTTCAAGGCATGAAACAAAGGGTAACCTGAAACCAAGAGCGTTAAAGAGCGTGGGGTGAAGAAATGAAGGACTGGCTAGTGCAGGGGTCCCCAACCTTTGTGAGCCAGCGGGCACCTTTGGAAAGGTGACACGAGCAGGGAACGGGCCTCTTGGGCGGGGGTTACCCCGCCCGCCGGGGGGGCTTGGCAACCCTACCGTGCAGTGCTCCGTCTAACTTGGAAATGAGCCATTCTGGTGTACTAGCCACAAATAGCTCACCACAGGCTGGGCTCCACCAAAGACTGGCTAGTCTTTTCCCCACCGCCACAGTGCATCCAATGGTTGTGTGAATGGGCCCAGGCAGGACTACGAGGTCACTGGGGCATGGCCACCTTCTGATGTGGGAATGTTCCGGTGGGAAAGGGTTACATTCCTTTTCCCAGTGGTGTCTTCTGCATCTGTTGAGGGCCATGGAGCATTCAGAGCCACACTGGGCAGACGGGCCTTGAACAGGGCTGTATTACCCATAAGACTGACTAGGCCGAAGCCTAGGGGCCCTGCAGGGACTAGGGGCCCATCCATATTTTTTTTTTGCTGAGGCACTGTTATTTTCTCTTCATAGACAGCCTGTAATTAGGCTTTAGCAGGATGCCTTTTTATAGGGACATAGTGTTTAAAAATACTTTCTTGCCTGCACACAAGTATATAGACTGAGATAGCTAAGAAACACTCACCTGACAATATGTGGAAGAGCTCCAACGGCCAATCAGAAGCTCTGCTGGCCCACACTTTCTAAAAACACCTGGTGGGTTCCCGAAAATGTGTTAGTGAGCTCCATGGTGCCCTTGTGCACCCTGTTGGGGATCCCTGCGCTATTTTTTAAAATCAGAGTACCAAATGAATCATATTACATGTCTTCTTCAGCGCATGAACTTTGTTGAGGCTTCTTTCATCTGTAAAGTGATCAAAGGGCTCCCCCGGGCTGGTTGCTTGTGGGGGATTATCTGGCGGAATGTTTCCAAAGCAATTGTTCATCTCCCTTATTGCAGTGAAACAAATTATCTCTTATATTAAAACAATTATCCATAAATTATATATATTTAATAAATAATAAAAAGTATTCACTTCAAAATATTACAGTATGGAACAATCGTGCCCCCAAAAATGTGCTTTCCTGGAGAGTTCGACTCGTGTGATTAAAAATTTCTGGAAGAAATCCTTAAAATTTCCTGGTGGCAGCAGAATCTACCCTGTTAAACAAAATAAAGAGAACTTTTAAAGTGAAACTAATCCTCCCCAATAGGGAGGACGTCACAAGTAAATTCTTCCGAGTACATAGACCATGACATCAGGGAACAAAGTTCTGACTTTGGGTTTTCCCTGTAAGTTTGCTACATATGAGGAGTTTTACTTCCCATTCAGCCCCAGCAGCAGGGTGACCTGACACAACCCCCCTCAGCCTTTTCTCATTTTGGCTGATTTCGCACTAGAGCTGCCTCGCGGTTGCACTGCCGTTTGCCCCGACACTATTGGTCAATTTCACACCTGAAGCCGCGGGACTGCATTTTGACTCGCGGCTTCGCCCGATTTCCCCCGCGGTTTCGTGATCCTGTCTTTTGAGGATCACGAAACTGCGGAGGAAATCGGGCGAAGACGTGGGTCAAATGCAGCCCCGCAGCTTCGGGTGTGAAATTGACCAATAGTGTCGGGGCAAACTGACGTGCCGGAGGGCCCCCGAAATACCTGAAATCCTAGGGGCCCGGCCGTGGGTTAATACAGCCCTGGCCTTGAGCTGTGTGATGTCTGTTTTGATCTGATGGTGCCTGTTTCCTAATACTGATTCTAGAGCAACGTCTGTCCTTGACTAATGTTTTGCCAGGTTGTTTCTCCCCTGTGTGAACCCAGCCATAGAAAGTAAGTGGATGATTGTCACACCAACCAACTCATAACTTTGCATTACCTGCTATGCTCCCATGAATGAGCATCACACACTGTCAGTGCTCCATTTGATACTACCGGCTTGCCTGGTTTCCCCACATCCTGCTCTGTTCCCTATGGAGAGAATGGCAGCCATTGATTTATGTGGGAGAAAGTTTACATGATTGCTTAAGGCAGTGCTAGTCGGGTTCCCAACACTGTCTTGTCAAATGCTGGGAGATTCTGGGGTCTGGGGAGGATGGAATTTGAGCGGATGTGATGTCACTTCCGGGTGACATTCTGGGCATTTCTCCTAATCTCGACATTAAAGACCACAGAGACTTGGGGAAAATCCTAGAATGTCACCATGAAGGCCATTTTTTCCCCCTCCTGCTTTTTAATCTTTGAAGGGTGAGAGGTTGGGGCTGGGAGTGGGAAATTCCCTTCTAGGCTGCCTCTGTTAGAGTGGAGGTTAGACCTGGCCCTGGTGACACCCCTTTCTTGGAGGAAGGCCTGCTCCTCCTTCAACAGCGTTCCCAATTGCAGCCCATTGAGCCTGTGCCATAGAACTTAATGGGAGCCATTCATAACTGGCATGGTTCCTATGCCACCACAATATGCATATCATTCATTTTAGATTCCGGATTTAATGGCCTTAGGTGACAGCAAATGCTCTGCAGACTATGATTCCCAGAATGCACTGGAAAAGGAAGTAGAGATGAACTATGTAGAGCTCTCCCACTCTAGCTAGTCCATGTCCGGGTCCCGTACATTTGTCCATGTTAGAAAGTACAGTTAAAATGATGAACAGCTCTAGTGTGAAATCAGCCATAGTGTTTGTATGACCTAGACCTTAACTTACCATCTTGATGGGCATTGTGAGTTTGTCGTCTTGGGTTGTGTTTTTCTCATTTTCTCATTCATGCTGTTCTGGTGTCACTGTAGAATTTTTGAAATGCCACCTCTGGAAATCCCCGTATGGTGTTTCTTTGGCAGATGTAGGCAGGGCTGCGGGGGAGGGGGGGAAGAGGTGCCGGAACTCTTATGAGGGAAATGAAGTTTTCAGTCTGTATACTGAAAACTCATGAACTTTTGAACATTTTTAAAAGCGTTTTGTCAAAGAGGTTCCAGAACTCCATTCCGCCGTGTTCCCCCCAGGAAAAAAAAAAAAGCCCTAATGTCCAATTGAACTAATGTGCTGGGTTACAGTCCAAAGTGGCATTTTCATCTTCCTTCAAAGTATTGTTTGGTTCTTCTCTTTGGTTGTTTGGGTGAGCCCTGAAGCTGGGCTGCTCCCCTAACTGATCTGTGTGATTCAAACAACCCTGTGGGTGTTTTGCTTGCGTCACTTCTGTGTGATGTGCTTGCGGCACATGCATGCTTCACGAGCGTGTGAAGATTCCCGGAGCTAGGGTTGCCGAGTTCTCCCTTGTATGGCCGTAGCTAGTGGCTAACTTGGAACCTTAGTTGCCAAGTGCTACCTCAGGAATAGTGGGGGGAGTCCTGGACAACTCCTGGAGTCTCCTGGCACGCACACAGAGTCTGCACTCTTAACCACTACACAAAACAAATACCTTCTGGTGACTTTTTACCTAGTTTTTTTTTTTTAAGATACTTTCCCAAGCTCTCTTTTTAAAAAAGAAGTACAGCTAGTATGCACTTCTTGGGCAGGGCCGCAATCATCCAAGGGAAAACCATAGAGTTTCCCCTCGGATGATAGAGCGTCCCCCGCAACGTGTCCGACGTGATTATGTCACCTCTGGGTGATGTGATCACACCGGGCACATCGTGCGCTTTGGGAGTGGGGTCCCCCGTGCATGTGGAGGAGTGGGGAATGAAACTCGGTTCTCCCAGATTAGAGTCTGCACTCTTAACCACTACACCAAACAAATACCTTCTGGTGACTTTTTATCTAGTTTTTGTTTTTTTTAAAGATACTTTCCCTAGCTCTCTTTTTTTAAAGAAGTACAGCTAGTATGCACTTCTCCAAGCTATGGAAATGGATAGCAGATGTGGGAGCTTAATCAAAGTGCAGTGCATTAAACAATTAGCGTGGCTCATTGAGCCAACCAGAATGCACTTTTTTTTATCTTTGACTGACGGCTGATAAACACCGCCATCTGCTCCTGGTGGCTGGCGCCGGAGGGAAAGACTACAGAATGCCCCCCTTGGAGTCAGGATCCCGTGGAACACGCAGGCTTCGACTTCTAGGAGAGGTGGAATCACCCGGCTTGGATGGGGACATATTTCTCCCTTCCTAAATGCCAGCCCTATTAATAGCAGTGACTTGATGTTGGGGGCCACGGCGTCTTTCAAATCCGGTATGTGTCGCTGAAGAACAACTTGAGATATAGTTCTTGATGCCCCAGTCGTGGCCTCTTGGGGTTAGACAGGGGCCTTTTGGCCTTCCCCCAACTAGGATCGTATTTTTCTTTGCCCCTTCCTCTGAAACACTGCCGCCTGACCTTGGGGCTAGACTGGGTGGCCTCCTGGTCTTTCCCACCATCTTTCCATAACTTCCGGCAGCGTCAGTAAAGGCCGAGAGAGCAGTCGGATGAAACTTCGATCGGTCTAGCTCTGATTGGTTTTGTGGGAGTGATAGAAAAGAAAGAGAATTTTGAGAGGGATCCCAGTTCTTCCTCTTTCGACACTTTATGAACCCCTGTAGTATTAGTAGGGCTCAGTACACAAGGTCCACCCATAAGAAGGGCCCTGCTGGAACAGACCAGTAGTTCATATAGTCCAGCATCATGTTTCCTATGGTGGCCACAGAGATGTCCCTGGATGGCTTACCATCATGGGCATGAAGGCCATAGCCTCCCAGCACTGGTATTCAGTAGGATTCTCAACCCCCAGGTCCCAATGGGGTTTCCCCCACTTTTCTGGGCTTTGATCTGGTAGGATTCAGTAGGATTCTCAACCCCCTGGTCCCAATGGGGGTTCCCCCGCTTTTCCAGCCCCACCGCTGAACAGAAGAAGAGAAGAGATTGGATTTACACCCCACCCAAAGGTGTCTCAGAGCAGCTTACAAACTCCTTTCCCCTCTCCTCCCCACAACAGACACCCTGTGAGGTAGGTGGGGCTGAGAGAGCTCTGACAGAAACTGCTCTTGAGAGAACAGCTGTGCCAGAACTATGGCTTACGCAAGGTCATCCAAAAGGTGCAAGTGGAGGAGTAGGGAATCAAACCCGGTTCTCCCAGATTAGAGTCCGCGCACTTAACTACTACATCAAACTGGCACCTGGAAATGATATCATCGAGTCACCACTGTTGGGGGGTGACGCTCTAGTTTTTGGGTAAACTCTATGGCTTTGAAGGCAAAAAATATAGCGTTTTGCCCAAAAACTAGAGTGTCCCCCCCCCCCATGACGGTGGTGCAAAGATCCTGGGCAGGACCCAGGAGCTCCCCACTGGATACCAGGTAAGACCTGGCAACCTTAGTATTCAGTGATATACTTCCTCTGAATTTTGAGGTTCCATTTAGTCATCATAGCTAATAGCCATTGATGGACTTCCTAATCAGAGGCTGCTGAATCAGACCAGTGGTCCATCTAGTCCAGTATACTGGCTCACATGAGGGCTGCCTAGTGTATCAGCTCACTTGTTTGGGCCTATCTGAGACTTCTGGCTGTCCCCCTCCCCCCCTTCGGCAAGAGTTTGGCATCTAGGCTGGGTTGCCAGGTCCCTCCTGGGAACCGGAGTGGGGGCTCACTGGAAGTAGGAAAGAGGCGTAGTTCTTATTCCTGGTGGTGCAATGACATCATTTCCAGTGTGCACCAGATGTGACATCATCACATTGCTGGTGTCATGGTAACCCTTGGTCGTTGGGCAAAAGCGTTATGGTCAAAATGGCTTCTACCACCGAGTTTTTGCCCAAGTGCATTGCCACGTTGTTGACGACGGCAACTTAGGCCTTCCTGCCCTACGAGCATCTTCCCCCTACCGGCCATCTGAAATATGTCAGCCTCTTAAGGCACTGTTTCTTGATAGGCAGTCTCTAGGCAATGCATCCCCCCCCCCCCCGTAACCTGGTTTAAAGGAAGCTCCCAACTTGCCTCCTATAAAACAGGCCGAACATCTGGATCCCTTTCAGCAAACGAACAACCACAGCGTGGTACATAAATGGATACAGCGTGCTCCGTAACCCGATCGTCTGGAAAAAGGCCCTTCGCCAACCTCCTTGGGGAGAGGCGATCCAATCCAATCAACCGCAATGATTACTTCATAATTCATAATGCCTTTTTCCGTTGATCGCAGCAGGTATATTACCTAGCGGCCGATATTTTCCATGCCTGACTTAACGACTGCCCAGTGCAGGAGGATGTACTGCAGCAATGTCACAGGCATTCGCTATAAGCCTGCCAATTCTGCCTGACCGTTTTTTGGGTTTTTTTTACATTGCTGAACTGGGGTTCCTTTTTATGTTCACGACTACAATTCTGAAGTGACACAGGAAAACAAAAGGCTTCAAGGATAAAGCCACTCGCTAAAGCAGGTCCGGTGATAAAGCTGGTCTCTACCCGAGTATACCCTCTTGGGAATTCCGGGCTAAAACAGGCATGCATGCTTTAGGTTAGGCTTGTTGGCAGAGTTTAAACATGCCAAGGAACGGAGCACCAACTGTTTAAAGAAAATAACTCTGTTTATTAAAGAAGAAGAAAAAAAAACCTGATAGAACAGAGGAGAGGGAGGGAGGCTTAACTAACGGACTAACTGCTGTGAGAGGAATGAAGGGGGAGGGCTCAGTTGGAGCAGGAAGTCTCCAAAGAGCCAATCGGGAGGCAGGAAGGACATAACTGGAAATTGTGGGAAGTCCCTAATCTAGCTATGCCAACTACCAGTCCTTCAGTTGCCCCCCACAGGGTGATCTTCAGATATTCTTCAAGTAGGTGCACTATAGACCTCGTATATTCCAACAAGGCTGACATTATGATGCTGATTGTTAACATACTTTATCCATTCATTTATTGAAAATGTTTTTGTTCCGCTGTCTTGGTGGGGAAAAAGGCTTTCAAGATGGCTTACAGGTCTTAAGAATGCGATCAAGTACATAGAAGCTAACGCTATTGGCGGCGGCAGTGCAACGTTGGTAAAAAGAACCAACATTTTCAAAACTTAGAACCAAAATACTCTCTTAAAAATTGGAGAGGAGGGACTCTACATAGCATTTGGGAGCTGTGATAGGATTCCCTGACATGTCATTTACTGCAGTAAGCAGTTTCAGGGGCTCAATATAGATTCGGGTTGTACTGTCGGCCTTCCTGGAAGTGATAGCTTGCCACAGGTGATGACACGTCCCCCCATTTCCCTGTCCCTGAAGCTCCTGATGGTTGCCTAGCGACCCTGAATGGAGCCCTCGTGATTCAGCGCCCCCCCCGGCAACTCCAGTAATGATATGAGAGGGGCCTGCATGTTCCTAGTCTTTGTGAAAGGATCCATTCCTGGGATGCGCTTCTCAGGCTTCTTTCACACACGCATGTCCATCCCTTCGATGACTTTGATCAGTGTCATCCAATAAGGAAAGCTTGGTGGTGTTTGGCATTTGGTCCCGGATGGCTTTTCCACACATACGGATCATGCACTGGATATTGGATGAACAGGCATGTGTCAATACATTGTCCTTTCTTTTCTATTTTTTGCCCTTCGTCTGCTAACGTCTTGCTTTTTCTCGGACCTTTCCATCTTTGCAGGTACACTTTCACAGGCATTTACACTTTTGAATCACTGGTAAAAATATTGGCAAGAGGATTTTGTATGACAGAGTTCACCTTTCTTCGAGACCCGTGGAACTGGCTGGACTTTTGTGTTATTGTCATGGCGTAAGTACCTTATTTTTTTACATTCCTCTGAAAAGTTTGAGGCTTCTTCTCCAGCTGTTTCCCCAAACTCCCTAAGACCGATTTCCCACAGCCATTGCGCTGTGCTCACTCCTTTCTTTGCCCCAATGGTATGTGTCAATTTCCCACTCGAAGCCACACGGCCGCATTTTGACCTACGGCTTTGCCCAATTTTGCCCACCATTTCGTAATCCTCAAAAAACAGGATCACGAAACTGTGGGGGAAATTGGGCGAAGCCGCGGGTCAAAATGTGGCCGCGCATTGAATAATATAATAATTTTAGAGTATCTTACAATGAAGATATGCAGAATGAATGGGTTAAAGGTTAATGAACAGGAGGAGGACTGGTTTAGAAGAATGGCAGGGTATTTGGGAAAGTTTTAAAAAATTGGGGTGATTAGTCAGTTATTAGGAAATTGAGAGGTTAATTTGATTATAAAGAGTTGTATTGAGATTGATTGTGATATAATACTGTATGGAATTTTATTTATGTCTCTATTGCCTGGAAGTCGCACATGGGTGGTGGTGGTGTTGGATATGTTTTATGAAATAAAACAATAAAAAATTATTTTAAAAAAAATGTGGCCGAGGGTTCGAGTGGGAAATGGGCACGTACCATCGGGGCAAAGAGAGGAGCGAGCGCAGAGCAGCGGCTGTGGGAAATCAGTCTAACACTTGCTTGTCTATGGTATCCTAGAGATATATGATGTCACTTTTAATTATCTTTATCATATGGAGTTTGGATCTGAGTTCTTTCGGCCTTCCCCGGTTTTCCGGACAGCGTCTATCACCCAATTTGGCTAAGAAGTTCCTTTTGCTGGAATCCACTAAGCACATTTTGGTGAAGCCACATCTGGCAGTGACGACGGGAGACCTGTGAATGGGTGTCCTGCTGTTTCTTCCACTGCAAATGGGCAGAGGGAGTTCCCCTCCCAGGCCCGGTGCTCTTTTTGTGCTCACAGAGTCAACTCATGTTTTACAAAGTCCTGGTGTCTCTTGAGAGTCTGCCTTGGGGGACGTTGACCAGATGTAGGGTTGCCAGTCCAAAGAGGGAGCATTTGAAGGGTGGGGGCATGTTAATTGGCATTGCTCTGATGCTGTGACATCACTTCCCGCACAAACCCGGAAGCGACATTATCGTGTCGGGCAACGCTCTAGGATTCCATTGAAACTCTATGGTAAAAGCAGAAGTGATGTTTCGGCATTAGAGCGATGCTGATTTCCCTGACATTCCTCTGGCCTGCCATCCTACCAAATTGGTGTGTGGGGGACCAAGGTGTGAAGCGGGAGATCTCCTGCTGGAGCAGGACACCTGGCCACCCTGCTCAGACATGCTCTGGGATTTTCCTGCTTAGAACTTAGTACTCGGATGTGTGGGAGCCTGATTTGGTCTGGGAACACAGCATGCAGGAACAGGAATCATAGAGTTGGAAGGGTCCTTCAGGGTCATCTAGTCCAACCCCTTGCACAATGCAGGAAATTCACAAATACCTCCTCACCACACCCCCAGTAACCCCTGCTCCATGCTCAGAAGATGCCAACAAAACCTCCGAAATGCCTGGCCAAATTGGCCTGGAGAAAAATTGCTTCCTGACCCCCAAAGTGGCAATCAGCATTTCCCTGGGTGTGTAAGAAAGGGCCACAAGAACTAAGCACTGCCGCAACCCTTCCTGCCCTCCCTTCTCGTGATCTGCCTAAGTTCACAGGATCAGCACTGCTGTCCGATGGCCATCGAGCCTCTGCTTTAAAACATCCAAAGAAGAAGAGCCCATCACCTCCCGAGGAAGCCTCAAGCCTTCACTCCAACCCAGTTCTCTGACCTGAAGTGGTCCGGTTGGGATGACTTGTGTACTGCTCGGCTGTATGTAAGTTTATTCAGGAGGACAAACAGCAGTTCCCCAGGGCCGTTTCAGGTCAGGAAAATGGCCGGGTGGACGTGCTTAACCCCCCTCTCCCTAAATGCCACATTCCCAGTCCAAATTGGACCCGGGCACACCTGGGAATCAAGCATAGAACTCTCAGAGTCTAAATGATTGACAGGAGAGGGGGTGAACACATGGGGGACATAAGGACTTGGTGATGTGTGAACTATCCTTTCAATCACCCCCATCGGCCCTGCAGGAGAAAATATCAAGACTCCGATATATTTTCGGCTAAACATTAGGAAGAACTTCCTGACAGATCAGTTCCTCCGTGGAACAGGCTGTCTCGGGAGGTGGTGGGCTCTCCTTCTTTGGAGGTTTTCAAACAGAGGCTAGATGGCCATCTGATAGCAGTGCTGATTCTGTGAACTTGGGCAGATCCTGAGAGGGAGGGAAGGAAGGGTTACCTCAGTGCTTAGTTCTTGTGGCCCTTTCTTACGCGCCCGGGGAAACACTGATCGCCGCTTCGGGGTCAGGAAGCAATTTTTCTCCAGGCCATTG
>NW_015166474.1:366748-368630 GCF_001447785.1 Gekko japonicus | reverse complement strand
ATGACATTTCCCTCCGGTCCCTCGTTTACCCGCCGGCACCAAGGGAAGGACCCGTGGTGTGCTGCCGGCACGTCTGATCGCGTAATCGCGCATCAAACTGCACCGGAGCAATTAGCCACGCCTCCCCACCGCGATATCCAGCCCGTATGACCGGGGCCTATATTTACTTATTTATAGTCTGCCTTTTCCACTTGGGTTCAAGGCGGATTATCCAGGGTGAGTCGATACAGTCGACGGACGCGGCAGGCGATCAACAACGCAATAGGATTAGGGTTGTCGAACCGACCAGAAGTCTAAACACAGGACGAAAGCAAAGCATAAGGATTAGCGTGACATGTTAAAGGATGCAACATTCCAGAGTAGGCTCTTCGTTTTCCCCCAAGCTGTACACAATAATACAGACCACGATCCCTAATAATTTTTCTAAGTCACTTTGTGAATCGTTTTGTCCCGTGCAACCTTATGACTGATGCAGAGAAGCCCTCTCGAATAGTTCAGTGCTGCGTAGTTTGCAGAAAGCCATGAGAGTATTCCTGATCTCCTCAGGCAGGCCGTTCCACAAGGTGGGGGCCACAGTGGAGAAGGCCATGTGTATGGTTAGGGTTGGCAGCTCTGGGTTGGGAAATTCCTGGGGATTTGGGGGTGGAGCCTGGAAGGGCGGGGCTTAGGGAGAGGAGGGATCTCAGCAGGTTATAATGTCATAGAGTCCACCCTTCAAAGTAGCCATTCTCTCGAGGGGAACGGACGTTGGTTATATGCAGTGTTCCCTCTAAGCTGTTAGTGTGAGCTAGCTCACAGTTTTTTAGCCTCCGGCTCACACACTTTTGTCTTAGCTCAGGAAGGAGGGCTCCAGAGCAAACTCATTGATGCAGTAGCCAAATCGCTCGCTCACAACTTTAATGCGAGGAGCTCACAAAGTAGAACTTTTGCTCACAAGACTCCACAGCCTAGAGGGAGCATTGGTTGTATGAAGGTCCCCCGGTGCTCCCTGGAGGCATGACAACCCCATATGTGCCCATTGTATAGTCAGCCTGCTTTAAAACCTAAGATGCGGCCACTTTCTTCTGTTTATCTTCAATGGTCTGTCGCCAGAAATCGTATGCGGACGAGTGTGTTGGTCTTAAATATATAATCTGGGTTCACCGCGAGTCCGAGAAGCAGCACAGGACTGGTTTCCGAGTAGATAAGGGTTCCTTGAAATTGTTTAACAAATTAAATAACCATAATCCCTTTCTGGAAATGGATGTCAAGTGCTCGTTAATCATCAGAGAGTCTGTATGTTCCGAGGCGGAAAAAAAAATATGGGGAATAGGGTGAGTGGCTTCTTCCTTTTTGAGCAATTTTAGTTCAATGTAGTTTTGGCACAGTTCCCTTCCCGTCTCCGTCAGGAAGCAAATCTGAGGCAGCAGAGACAGCCCGGGGGTTCCACGATGACCAAAGCGTCCAGGGGAGGCAGGGTGAAAACAGTGCTTGGGGCAGAATCACCAGTTTGGTGTCGTGGTTAAGTGTGCGGATTGTAATCTGGGAGAACCGGGTTTGATTCCCCACTCCTCCACTTGCACCTGCTGATGTGACCTTGGGTCAGTGACAAGCTCTGGCACAGCTGTCCTTGGAAAAGAGCAGTTTCTGTCAGAGCTCTCTCAGCCCCACCTGCCTCACAGGGTGACTGTTGTGGGGAGGGGAAGGGAGAGGAGTTTGTAAGCTGCTCTGAGACTCCAAGTGAAGGGCGGGGTATAAATCCAATCTCTTCTCCTCCTTCTTCTTCTTATAGGTCGGGCTGTGGCTTAGACCATAAGCAGTGTCAGCCCCGCTAAATACTTGGATGGGAGACCACCAAAGAAGTCACAGAACCATAGAGTTGGGAGGGGCCATACAGACCATC
>NW_015166474.1:352469-365957 GCF_001447785.1 Gekko japonicus | reverse complement strand
TCTTCTTCTTCTTCTTCTTCTTCTTCTTCTTCTTCTTCTTCTTCTTCTTCTTCTTCTTCTTCTTCCTCTTCCTCTTCTTCTTCCTCTTCCTCTTCCTCTTCTTCCTCTTCTTCCTCTTCTTCTTCTTCTTCTTCTTCTTCTTCAGAGCTGTTCTCTCAAGAGCAGTTTCTGTCAGAGCTCTCTCAGCCCCACCTACCTCACAGGGTGCCTGTTGTGGGGAGGAGAAAGGAAAGGAGTTTGTAAGCCGCTCTGAGACACCTTTGGGTAGTGAAGGGCGGGATATAAGTCCAATCTCTTCTTCTTCTTCTTTGTCTACATACACCTCCTGTTCGTGATTCGTCCGTGTTTTTCCATGGCCTGTTTTTCTGTAATTTCCAATTGTAATCCATAGATGGTTTTGTCTAGCTTCAAGGCGTTGTTCTCATTCTGCCTACCTGCTTCTGCTGTGCTTCTTTTTGATGTAGTGGTGAGGAGCGCGGACTCTAGTCTGGGAGAACCGGGATCGATCCCCCACTCCTCCACACGCAGCAGCTGGTGTGACCTTGGGTCAGTCACAAGTTCTTTCAAAGCTGTTCTTTCAAGAGCAGTCCTCGAGAGAGCTCTCTCGGCCCTGCCTACCTCACAGAGTGTCTATTGAGGGGAAGGGAAAGGAAACTGTAAACCTCTCTGAGCCTCCTTCGGGTAGTGAAGGGCGGGGTATAAATCCAATCTCTCCTCCTCCTCCTCCTGTCCTCTCCTGACTCTTCAGTTCCACAACCAGCTCTCTTCTAGAGTTTTCAGCTGTGGGTTGGGCAAGTCCTGGAGATTTGGGGTTTGAGCTTGGGAAGAGAGAGGTTTGGGGAAGCGGGGGCCCTCATCGAGGTATAATGCTACGGTATAGTATAGATACCCTCCGAAACATCCATTTCCTCCAAGAGAACTTATCTCGTTAGTCCGGAGATCATTTGTAATCCCAGGAGGTCTCCAGGCTCACCTGGAGGTTGGCAACCTAATGTCTCCTTTCCAGCGACAAGCTTTGGGCTGTCCTTGTGGCCTTTCAGAAAGTAATCTTCTTTCGCCTAATGATTCTGCCTTTCCATTCAGTTCTATGCCTCCGCTCGATCCCGCAGGGAAGAACGGTGTCATTGCTGTGTGACTGACAGGAGCGTGCGCCCATTTGTAGTCTCTTCTCCTAAAATGAGTGGGCGGCCCAGGTGCCTTCCAACCTAACCCAAGGAGTGAAACTGGGCTGGTACTGGATGGGACTGAAGAACTGTGCCAGAGGAGGCTTAATGAGCTAGTGAGGCCCCGGACATTCTGTTTACTTCGTGGACAATGAGGAATAAGGAGGAAGGATCTCAAGTGAGCCTCTTTGATTCCCCTCTCCTCCACATGAAGCCAGCTGGGTGACCTTGGGTCAGTCACAAGTTCTCTCAGAGCTGTTCTCTCATGAGCAGTTCTTTCGGAGCTCTCTCAGCCCCACCTACCTCACAGGGACTGATTTCACACAAGAGCTGCGCCGCGGTCGCGCCTCCCTTTGCCCCACTTCTATTGGTCAATTTCCCACTCAAAGACGCGGGGTCGCATTTTGACCCATGGCTTCGCGCGATTTTCCCCGTGGTTTCGTTATCTTCAAAAAACAGGATCACGAAACCACAGGGAAAATCGGGTGAAGCTGCAGGTCAAAATGCGGCCGTGTGGCTTCGAATGGGAAATTGACCAATAGAAGCGGGGCAAAGGGAGGCGTGACCGCAGCACAGCTCTTGTGTGAAATTGGTCAGGGTGTCTGTTGTGGGGAGAGGACGGGAAGGTGATTGTAAGCCACTCTGAGACTCCTTTGGGTAGTGAAGGGAGGGGTGTAAATCAAATCTCTTCTCCTCCTTTTCCTTTTTCTCCTTCTCCTTCCTCTCCTCCTTCTTCTCCTTCTCCTCCTCCTCTTTGGATGCAATCCTAAAACACTTTCCTGGAAGGAAGTCCTATTGGATGAAATGGCACTTACTTCTGAGTATATCTGATTAGGATTTTCCCCTACAACTAAAACCACCTGTGATACAGGGGTGATGAAAGGGTGGCCAAGGTCCAGGTGGGACAACCAAACTACAGGCCACCGTCGGTGGAGCCGCAGGGAATGCAGTGCGCAAGTGAAATATGGACACAAATTGATTACGGAGCAGGACTTGAAAGACTTCCCAAGGTTTTAAATTTTTAAGACAGAAGAAGAAGAAGAAGAAGAAGAAGAAGAAGAAGAAGAAGAAGAAGAAGAAGAAGAAGAAGAAGAAGAAGAAGAAGAAGAAGAAGAAGTTTACAGACACCCTGTGAGGTAGGTGGGGCTGAGAGAGCTCTTGACAGAAACGGCTCTTTTTCAAGGACAGCTCTTATCAGAGCTACAGCTTGCCCAAGGCCATCCAGCCAGGTGCAAGTGGAGGAGTGGGGGAATCAAACCTGGTTGGTTCTCCCAGATTAGAGTCTGCGCCCTTAACCACTACACCAAACTGGCTCCACACCAAACTGGCTCCAGGAACCTTACCTTGCTTTTTCTGTGTCGTTATAAAAAGGACGTTAACACCACTTACTAAATATTTATAAGACTGTTTACACCCAAATGTATTTAACATATCAGTTTGGTGTAGTGGTTAAGTGTGCGGACTCTAATCTGGGAGAACCGGGTTTGATTTCCCCACTCCTCCACTTGAACCTGCTGATGTGACCTTGGGTCAGTCACAAGCTCTGGCACAGCTGTCCTTGAAAAAGTGCAGTTTGTGTCAGAGTTCTCTCAGCCCCACCCACCTCACAGGGTGTCTGTTGTGGGGAGGGGAAGGGAAAGGAGTTTGTAGGCCGCTCTGAGACTCCAAGTGAAGAGCGGGGTATAAATCCAATCTCTTCTTCTCTTCTTCTTCTTCTAAGTAGTCTGATTGTTTCACCTCATCCCATGATCTCTCCTTGTTTAAAAACCCCCAGGTGGGGCCTGGGGGGATCGCCAGACGACAGAGATTAGTTCCCCTGGAGAAAATGGCTGCTCTGGAGAATGAACTCTGCGGTGGGGTTACCCGATGTCCTCTTTTTAGAGGACATGTCCTCTTTTTTGGTGCTTGTCATATTTTGGGTTCTTTTTTAAAAAAAAAACTAAAGAAAGTGTCCTCTGTTTGGGTTGGAAGGTTAGGATTAGGAATATTCCTCGTTGGTAGGAATGATCCCAGCTTCAATAGCAGGGGTATTTAAAAGGAGATTTGTCATAGGGATCACTTGTTTGCTTTCCAAATATGGTAACCCTGCTCTATGGCATTATAACCCCCCCCTCTGAGGTACTTCTAGGGTTGCCAACTTCCAGGTGACAGGTGGAGATCTCCTGGGGTGACAACTGATCTCTAGCTCACCTCCAGACTACAGAGATCAGTTCACCCGGGGAAAAGGGCTGGGGAGTGGATTCTGTGGCACACACCCCATTGAAGTCCGCCCCCTCCCCACACCCCGCCCTCCTCAGGCTCCACCTCCAAATTTCCAGGTATTGCTTCACCCAGAGCTGGCTTCCCTTAACCACGCCTTCCCTTGGATCAACCCCCAAATCTCCAGGAATTTTTCAACTTGCATTTGGCACCCCTAGGTGAAGGGCAATGTGAAATATGCTAGAAAGATCACATCCTCGTCGCCAGTGTTAAATAGTGGGTTTAACATGGCAGAGGCGAAGGCAGAGTGATTTCGACAAGCAGCGGTTTATTGCATCTCAACAGGAATGCTTTACATGGGGCAACTGCCTTAACTATATACACCTAAGCCACTCCCAGCACCCATGCGATTGGTGAGTTCAAATGGCCTCGAGGGTCCAGATTGGCTGGCTGCCCTCGGGGGCCAATCCGCAGGCTGGTTCCAGGATCCTGCCTGCCTTTGTTCTGGGGCTTCAACAAGGTGGCCTGCGGCCTGCCCCAGGCAAGCCCAGATAAGCCTCCCCACTCTCCATCTAGGTGGTCTCCCAGACAAGTCCAGGCATGCCTCCTTACGTCCAGACATAACAGACAGAATGCAAATCACTTCTAGCCCTACTCCTATGATCCCAGAGGAGGAAGAGTGGAGTATAAGGTCCTTCTAGTGCTACCTCTGTGATTGTGGAGGCTGGAGAGGGCACTGCACATTGAAGCCCATCCGTCTGTGGCTCATGAACTCGTAACTCGATGTATTAGTCACCCTGACAAGCTGGTCATGTAACATCTGAGAGACCCTGGCGTACCCACTGCAGTCTCCCGCCTCATCAACCCTTTCCAGGCTCTGGCACCACTGGTAAAATCATGCATAAAGACACCAGTGCCTTGCTGCGGCCTGGGCAGCAGGACAAGCCCAGCACGGTTCAAGGGAGACGCACGCGGCTCCTGTCCCAATTAGAGTCGGAGTGCACGGCAAGCCTGCGACTCATGAGGCTGCAGCATTGGGTTGCTTTTTCTGCCCCTGCCAGTCTGCCGCTTTGGGCGAGTGTCCAGTTCGCCTATTAGGCGGACTGCCTGCCCGCCCGCTCCCTTGGCAGGACGGGAGCCTCCCCGGCCGGCCGTTTGTTCATTTCCTGCTCGGAGACTCTCATCTTCAGTTCAAAGCAAATCCTTAATGATTCCGCTCTAAGCCTCGGTAAAGGAAACAAAAGGATCTGTATTCAGGACAGCTGCCGGCTTGGCCGGCAAAGGGAAACTTAAAACAGGACCGTCCTGAGCGGAAAGGAAAGAAGATCACGGCTCAGAAGCGGCTACGAGAGCCCCGCGAAGGGGGTAATGGTCAGTAGAGTCTCTTGTTGGCTTCTTCTTCTTCTTTTTTTTAAAGAGGAAGGTAATGGTCCCAGAAAGGGTATTGCCATGACAACCTGGCAATTCTGCACCAGTTTTAAAAAACCCGTCAATTTGTTTTTAAGTACTTCTTGGCTGCCGTTCCAGCAACCACTTAAGCAATTGTATCCCGAGCTTTAATACCATCTTCGAGAGATGAAATTGGGCTTTTTAACCCCGAACTCGAGTTTAGCTGGCAGGGACCCGAGGGCTGTGTGTGCATGCGCAACCCCCCCACCTCCTCTGTTTTTCAAATAAAGTGTGAGTTATTTATCACAAGGAGGACCCCCGGGGCCACAGGCAGGGGGCTGCGAGGATTTGCCAGCCGCTCACTTAACGTTCCATATGTCGTGAGAGTATAGGGTTGCTAGCGCTGGGTTGGGAAATTCCCGGAGATTTGGGGTGTGGAGCCCAGGGAGGGGGGAGTTTGGGGAGAGGAGTGACCTCAGCAAGGCTTTTTTTGTAGAAAAAGCTCAGCCAGGACTCATTAGCATAATAGGCGCCACACCCAACAGCAGAAACTCATTAGCATAGTAGGCCACACCCCTGAAAGCACAGCACATTAGCATATTAGGCCACACCCCATGTCACCAGAAGTGTGTTCATCCAGCCACACCCACCTTTTGCTTCTTATTCTGTTTACCTTGTTTGTGGTCAAAACCCAGGGCTTTTTTTGTAGCAGGAACTCCTTTGCATGTTAGGCCACACATCCCTAATGTAGCCAATCCTAAGGAGTATCTGCTGCTGGGTGTGGCCTGTTATGCTAATTGAGTTCCTGCTGGCCGTGGCCAACTCGGGAGCCAGCTGGAACTCCGTTCCTGTGCGTTCCTGCCCAAAAGTAGCCCTGGACCTCAGCAAGGAAAGATTTTTGGGGGTGGAGCCTGAGGAGGGCGGGGATTGGGGAGGGGAGGGACTTTTCTGGGGTTTGATGCCATAGAGGTCCACCTTCCAGAGCAGCTATTTCCCTCCAGGCAAACTCATCTTGGTCACCTGGAGCTCAGTTTTAAAAACAGGGGATCTCCAGCTACCCCCCGGAGGGTGGCAACCCTATTGTGCCCATATAAGATCGCCCGTTTCCTTCTCCTGTTCTCTCCATGCCCCCAAAGCCACAGAAGCCTGGGGTGGTGACCAGGGTTCCCTCTAAGCTGAGTTAGTGTGAGCCAGCTCACAGTTTTTTAGCCTCCGGCTCACACATTTTTGTCTTAGCTCAGGAAGGATGGCTCCGGAGCAAACTAATTTATGCAACAGCCAAATCGCTCGCTCACAACTTTAATGCGAGGAGCTCACAAAGTAGAATTTTTGCTCACAAGACTCCACAGCTTAGAGGGAGCATTGGTGGTGGCCTGCTGGTCCTTCCCCTTTGTGTTGTTCAGGGGAGGCCAAACTCGTTTAACGTAACGTCAGATATTCGAGAGCTGCAAGACGCGCACACATATCACACACAAAGTTTTATTGAAAACTATGCAAATTTGCTTTTATTAATATTAAATTGATAACTTTAGATGGGGGGAGGAGAGAAAGGAAGGAAGTGGAAAGAAAGCAGATAGATGGGGGAGGGAGGGAGAAAGTGACTTCAACGTTTATTTATATATTTATTTATTATTTCGATTTGTATCCCGCCAGGCCACAGGACTGGCTCAAGGCAGCTAACAATATTTAAAACACTAGAACAATAAATACATTAAAATACATTAATAAATTACGACTACATAAACAACTAGATAGTACTAGTAATGATGGTGATGAAAGGTGGCGGCATACACTATACAAACAAAGGCGATAACCGACTACTGTTTTGAGTGGTCCAAGATGTGTTCTGGCGGCACCGACGTCTGCGGCGCTGTCTCCAGTGGCCCCCTCACCAGTGGCGGCTCCTAATCGAAAGCCCGGTGGAAGAGCTCTGTTTTGCAGGCCCTGCGGAACTGTAAAAGGCCCCACAGGGCCCTGATGTTATCCGCGAGCTCATTTCACCAGCGTGGAGAGCCACCACCGAGAAGGCCCTGGCTCTAGTAGCAGCCAACCTGACGTCTCTCGGGCCGGGAAAAGACAGGCGATTCTGTGTTCCTGACCTCAGTGCTCTCTGAGGCACATATGGGGAAAGCCCCCCCCCTGCCCCCACGCCGGCTAGCTTGGCTGGGAGAAGGGATTTAAAGAGACAGATGCCTTCTCCATGCCGGTTGGCTGGGGGTGGTGGTTGAGAATGCATTTAAAGTTCAAGTTCCTTTCTTTCTCTGCACTGACTGGGGAAGAGAAGACCAATTGGGGAGGGAGGAATGCCTCCCCTTTGCTTCCCCAGCCACTGTAGCGGGAGCCGCACGGTATGTGTGAAAGAGCCGCGTGTGGCTCCCGAGCCATAGTTTGGCTACCCCTGGGTGTAGTTCTCCCGAGAAGGGAGAAAGCCCTGAAGCCTCCCTTTCGAAAAACATTCAGGGTTTTGTGGGGGCCCCCCCCAGGCATTAGGTTCCCAGGGCAGCGAACGGCAAAGATGAAGTCGTCAATAACATATAATCAAAGCCGAAACCGCAGCCACTTGTCAGACCCGACACGTAATACCAGTAGCAATGGAATTTAAACCTATAAACTCGTTATCCAAGGGGAAGAGAGAAAGCAGGGAGATCAAGGCAAATTTGGGCAATCAGTCAAATGGCTGGGTAAATGAAAATGGTTTAACCCAGGACTTGAGAGCAAGATGATCGGGTGCCAGGCAGATAATTTTGTGTGTGTGTGTGTGTGTGTAGTGTAGTGTAGAGATATTCATTACGAGATATAGTGTATGGGGTATTCCATAAAGAAGGGGCTACTGCAGAAAATAGGCTTTCCCTGGTATTTATTCATAGCCTTGGCAGATTTCCTAAGTTTCTGGGCAGGTTTAAATTGGTATAGGTAGAAGAAGAGGAGATTGGATTTATACCCTGCCTTTCACTACCCAAAGGAGTCTCAGAGCGGCTTACAATCTCCTTTCCCTTCCCCTCCCCACGGCAGACAGGTGGGGCTGAGAGAGCTCTTTTGAGAACAGCTCTGAAAGAACTTATGACTGGCCCAAGGTCACACCAGCGGGTGCATGTGGAGGAGTGGGGGAATCAAACTCAGTTCCCCCAGATTTGAGTCTGCGCTCCTAGCCACTACACCAGACTGGCTCTCAGGTAGACTTTGAGGTCCCTAGCAGTGTAGGGTTTTAAAAGTAATAACCAGCACTTTGAATTGTGCCCAAAGCTAACAGGTGTCTGCTGTGATTCTTTGTGATACTTTAGCCTGCCTGCTTTCAGATGTCACATTTACAAGAGTTAAGGGGAAATTTGGCTTGACCCGGATGGCCCACGGTCGCCTAATCTGGTTTACATCTCAGGAGCTAAGCAGGGTCAGCCCTGGTTAGTATTTGGACCACCAAGAAAACCCAGGGTTGCTAAGAAGGGGTAGGCAATGGCAAGAGATCTGCCCTTGAGAGAACAGCTCTGAAAGAATTTGTGACTGACCCAAGGTCACACCTGCAGCTGCATGTGGAGGCGTGGGGAATCAAACCCGGTGTAACAGGCCGGATTCACCCCCAGAGGGGTTACTCTGGCCTAGCCCGGAGTGACCCCAGGGTTACTCTGGCCGGCCCAGATTAACCCCCCAGGCCAGATTAACGGGTTACAGGTTGTTGTGTTGTGCAGTTAAAAAGAAGAAGTTAAAAAGAAGAAGAGATTGGATTCAGCTGACATTTAACTTACCACTCTGGCCAGGCGGGGGTTAGTATGGGTTACTCTGGTGTGGCCCGGCAGAGGTTACTCTGGGGTTATTCTAGGCTAGGCCAGAGTAACCCTGGGGTTACTCTGGCCTGGCCCGGCAGGGGTTACTCCAGGCTAGGCCAGAGTAACCCCTCCGGGGTTATTCTAGGCTAGGCCAGAGCAACCCCGGGGTTACTCTGGCCGGGGGGGTGAATCTGGCCTATTACACCGACTCTCCCAGATTAGAGTCTGCACTCCTAACCACGACACCAAACACAGCCCTTTTCACCAGATGAACTGATCTCAGTTGCCTGGAGATCAGTCCCAGGTGGGGTCGCCGTGTTGGTCCGAAGCAGTCGAACAAAGTTTGAGCCCAGGGGCACCTTTAAGACCAACAATGCTGTATTCAGGGTATGAGCTTCTGTGTGCACTCGAAACTTGGTTGGTCTTAAAGGTGCCACGGGACTCAGACTTTGTTCTACCTTTCCCCATATAGGCCCCAAAGAGCACTTCAGTCGGGGTCACAACACCGCCTAGTGACCCCGGGACCTAAAGAGGCCAGGCTTGCTGCCACAAGGGCCAGGTCCTTTTCGGTGGCGGCTCCTACCTGGTGGAATGAGCTCCCGGAAGAGATCAGGGCCCTGCGGGACCTTTTACAGTTCCGCAGGGCCTGCAAGACGGAGCTCTTCCGCCAGGCTTTTGAGTAGGAGCCGCCGCCGCCACTATCACCACCACCGTGCACAGCAGAGCAGCGCCGTTGGGGTGCGCTGATTAGCCAACTGGGATCATCTCAGCCTATGGCACCCCCCTTTTTCGGCTGACCTCACGGGGAGATAGGAAAATGAATGGGCATTTTCAACTACCAATGCATCCGGTAATATTGTGTTTTAAGTGGATAACTATGTAATTTTATTGCACTTATGTGCCTAATTTATTTTAATGTGTTATATTTTATTGCACTGTTGTGCCGTGTAAGCCGCCCTGAGCCCGCATGCGGGGAGGGCGGGGTATAAATGAAATAAAATAAAATAAATAAATAGCGGGAGAGCTCCAGCCCATCACCTGGAGGCCGGGAACCCAAGTGTCCAAAGACTCCAAATTTAGGAAGATTTGTAGACAAAGCCCCCTTTTTTTTGCCCATTTGTAAAGCCCATCCTATGTAATGGTTGCTTGAACTAATTGGACTGTTATCAGGGGATAAATTTGTTAAAGTAAGACGCTGGTTCTATCAGGAAATACTGGCAAGGGGTCATTAGCTTCGCCGCAGCTCCAGCTAAAGCCGGCTGAGTTAATCGGGCCGCACGAAGGGCCTCCGACTCCAAATGTTGCGATATCCACTTGGCAGGTCTTCGGGGCCTACGGTGAAATGTCAATAAAAATCTAAGGGGTTCTTAATCGGCTGCAGTCGCCCTTCCAAACGCCTTTGTCTTTTTGACAGCGAAGGCCGGGGGATGCCACGACTGGGGTGGTGTTTCTTTTTGATTCTCAGCTTGGAGAAGGCCGGTGAAAAATCTCAAGCGCTTCCCTAACCTTTTATTTTAATTACCTACCAAAGGGCCCCGGGTAGGGGTGACGCCTCTGAAAGCACGGAGAGACATTCCGTTACGAGGGGGATATCGTTTAATCAGATTAGAGGAGCGCTGAAATCCCCCATCTCTTTGCCAATTTGACATTCACTTCTCTCTGGGGACGGCACACAAACGCCGCCTGTAAGGTTTGCGGTGTCTCGCTCGTTCCGGAAAGGGTTGTCTGATTTGTGTGCTGTAAGCAGAGCCTGCCAATTTGCCTGGCTGTGGATCACCCCACGTCCAGACGTCATTTCGGGGGGGATCGCGGGGGATCGCAGTTCCCCCGGGTGAGGTGCGGGGGCGGGGCACACGACAAAGCCCCGCCCCCTTCTTCCGGCCGCCCCCTGCTTCCAGCCTCATTCTGTTGCAGAAGGAGGAAGAAGCAGGAGGGTAAGTTGGCGTCCTCCCCCTCTGCCTGGCCGAGGCCACTCCACGTGGCCTCCGCAAGGACTCCCAGCCCCATCCAGGAGCTTCCCCAAGGTAGCTGTGTTAGTCTGTTGCTGCAAAATAGTCCAAGAGTTCAAATAGCACCTTTAAGACTAACCTTTAAGACTAAGACTAACTGAGTGGTGGGTGTGGCCTTATGACACACTTCCGGTGATGGCAGGGGGTGTGGCATATGCTAATGAGTTATGCTAATGAGTTCCCCTAGCTCTTTTTCTACGAAACGACCCCTGCCCATGTCAAAATTGCCAACCTCCAGGTGGCACCTGGAGTGCTCACAGAATCACAGAGGTGGGAGGGGCCATACAGGCCATCTAGTCCAACCCCCTGCTCAACGCAAGATCAGCCTAGAGCATCCCTGACAAGTGATTGTCCAGCCGCTGCTTAAAGATGGCCAAGCTGGGGGAGGCTCACCACCTCCCTAAGCAGCTGATTCCACTGGTGCTCAACTCTTACTGTCAAAAAGTTTTTCCTAATATCCAGCCGGTACCTTCCCGCCCTTCCCATTATTGCGAGTCCTCTCCTCTGCTGCCCACAGGAACAGCTCCCTGCCCTCCTCTAAGTGAGAGCCCTTCAAATACTTAAAGAGAGAGCAATCATGTCCCCCCTCGCCCTCCTCCAGACTATACATCCCCAAGTCCCTCAACCTTTCCTCATAGGGCTTGGTCTCCAGGCCCCGATCATCCTCGTCGCTCTCCTCTGCACCCGCTTCATCCTGTCCACATCCTTTTGATCTGCACACTGTACTCCAGGTGTGGCCTGGCCAATGCAGTGTACAGTGAGACTGTGACATCTTGTGATTTGGATGTTATGCCTCTGATTGCATTAGCTATTATATTAGCAAGATCTCCTGTTATCACAACTGATTTCCAGGTGACAGAGGTCACTTCCCCTAGAGGAAATGGCTGCTTTGGAGGGTGGACTCTGTGGCATGATATCCTGCTGGGGTCCCCAAACCTCCAACCTCCCCAGGCTCCACCCCCAAAATCACTAGGCATTTCCGAACCTGGAGCGGGCGATCTTAATGCTGTGGAGCCCACCTTCCAAGTCAGCCATTTCCTCCAGGGGAACTGGTCGCTATAGTCAGGAGAGCCCTGTAAGCTCTTGGAGGATTGGCTGCATTAGGGGTCGCCTAATATGCAAAGGAGCTCCTGCTACAAAAAGAGCCCAGATAGATAGATAGATAGATAGATACATGGATGATAGGTCGATGGTAGATGATAGATAATAGATAGATGATAGATGATAGGTAGGTAGGTAGATGATAGATAGATAGGTAGATGATAGATAGAGGGCTCTTTTTGTAGCAGGAACTCCTTTGCATATTAGGCGACACATCCCTAATATAGCCAATCCTCCAAGAGCTTACAAAACTCTTCTTACAGGGGCTACTGTAAGCTCTTGGAGGATTGGCTACATTAGGGGTGTGTCACCTAATATGCAAAGGAGTTCCTGCTATAAAAAGAGCCCTGATTAATTTCTGGGAGCTCTCCAGGCCCAACCTGGAGATTGGCAACCCTCACAGGTGAGTGCTGTCCTCTCGTCGCTTGTGAACATACGGTGAGCGAGAACCGTCTGGCAACCGTACAGGGACGTTTTTGCGAAAAGACTCAAATCAGAACCAAACTTTACAGCGGCATCTGGGGAGAAAGTACAGCAAGCATTAGCAGATGAGATGTCTCCAATAATTCACGACGTGGCTATCCACAAGTTTCCAATGCTGACTGACAGCAAACACGGCAAATCTGACAACCATTGTGGTGGCTTTTTCTTTCTCTGATAGCAAATGCTCTTTCTGTATATATTTTTTGCTGAGTTAACCAAAAATTAATCCTGCCCTTGAACTAGGTTGAAAATTTGGACTTCGTCTCCATGTAAATGTCTCAGAATCGAGTAGGGGAGAAGTTATTACTGCCAGGAGTGAACTGGCCTTTAACTTTGCTGGAGGGGAAAATCCCCTTGCACTGTGGCCCTCAGCCCCACTGACGCCCAGCTAGAGAGCCAGTGAGGAGGTGTCACAGTCTATGACCTCTTCCTGAGCATGATGGTCGAAAGTGCCATTAAGTCACACAGCCAACTTTTCAAGAAAAGAGACAAACAGAGGCCCCAGTCACATGGAGAATTTGCCGTGCGAAAGGCACGAATGTCAGGCGGATTTTCAGGGCGCAATCACACCGCAACATCTGAGAAGCGTAGCGCACCCGTGGCCAACCCGTGGCGTCCCGCTGAAGATGCGGAGTTAAAAAGTACCAAGTAAAGTGCACTGAATGAATGAATTTTATTGTTACGGCACCCAGCCAGCAAAATAAAACCATAGAAATACAAATAAACTACAATGGCCTAATAGTAAAATTTCCAAAGTGCAACAAGGTACTAAAAAATAACATTATACAATCATTTTGGTCGCTAAAACCAGACTTAAGATTACAATAAAACACGATAAAAGGAAAAGAACTAAGATGACTTGGAAAGAGTAAAAGTTAAAATCAAACAGTCCTAACCGAAGTGACAACCAGGGCACTGATGAGCTTTTATAACCAAGGAGCAAAATTTTGCAATCTGATGGAGCGCTGTATGTTCAAGGTTAAAAAACAAGTTTTCCATCTTATCCTGATCAGACGTGCCTGCCAAAAAAGGCTCAATGAGTTTTGTGTGCGCCTCTTCAAATAACGGGCACCTTAAGAATACATGCTCCTGAGATTCGATCTCCCCCAACGCGCACATACATAACCTCTCTGTTCGGGGTAATTTTTTAAATTTGCCCTCAAGAACTGCAGAAGGTAAGGCAGAGCATCTAGCCAAAGTGTAAGCCCTTCTGAGTTTGCGGGACTCCAGAACATCTAAATATGGGGCCTGTGCAACAATGTATTTATTACTAGTTGGCGCTATAAAAGTTGGAGACACCTGTAGATCTAGTTGGCGTTCGGTGTCCTTGATCCTCTGCTTAATTTCTAACTTAGGAAAGTGCACTAGTATCTAGAAAATTCC
>NW_015166474.1:350235-352102 GCF_001447785.1 Gekko japonicus | reverse complement strand
GCCAGGATGTGACGCTACGCGTCGCTCTGGCAACGGGACTCCAAACAGCCCTGTTGCCAGAGCGACGCGTAGCGTCACATCCTGGTGACGGCGGTGCAACGCCTGTTGCCGTCCCCCGCGGCAGAGCTCCTGTAAAGAATGACGATCCTCCGCCACGATTCAACGAGACTTGGCAGCCCTAGTGGGCAGGGAGGTTAATTAAATTGTTCTTGTGAGTGTGTAACCTTTTGGAAGGCGGGTGTAACGGGATGGCACAGAATGGGCTTGTTTCTTTAGAAAGGACTTTAGTCGCAAGCGGATTAATAGTCGGCAAGCTCAGAAGGAGCTGCACGGTAAGCCCAAAGAGGAATGAATGATACTGTCTCCTACCTGGAAGCCCATGCGTCTGGGCAGCAGCTTTCTGAAGGCGCAACGTGATTCTCTCCGGTAATGAGATCCTTGCGCCTGGGAGGTGCTGCGAGTTAACCTGGTATTCAGGAGGAACAAGAGGAAGTAGTACGTACTTGTGCCTTATGAGGTCCTTCCGTATGGCAGAAAACCATCAGCTCTTTGATCAATCCATGCATAAAATTCTGGATGGCGTGGAAAGAGTTGACAATGGCTGCAGGCACACACATTAAATAATCCCCTTTCAGTGCACTTTCCAACTGGGTTTCACCATGGGAATGGCAAAATCCAGTTGGAAAGTGCATTGAAAGTGGATTGAAAAATGGATTGTTTAGTGTGTGTGACCACAGCCAATGAGAACTTTTTCTCCCTCTCCCAAAATATTAGAACTCGGAGGCATCCAATGAAGCTGATGGACAGTTAGTTCAGAATGGACAAACGGCAACATCAGGGGGAAGGCCTCGGCCTCTGTGCCCTGTTGTTGGACCTCCAGAGGAACTGGCTGGCCACTGTGTGAGACAGGATGCTGGACTAGATGGACCACTGGCCTGATCCAGCAGGGCTCTTCTGAGGTTCTTATCAGGGGAAGGCCTCGGCCTCTCTGCCCTGTTGTTGGACCTCCAGAGGAACTGGTTAGCCACTGTGTGAGACAGGATGCTGGACTAGATGGACCACTGGTCTGATCCAGCAGGGCTCTTCTGATGTTCTTATCAGGGGAAGGCCTCGGCCTCTCTGCCCTGGTGTTGGCCCTCCAGAGGAACTGGTTAGCCACTGTGTGAGACAGGATGCTGGACTAGATGGACCACTGGTCTGATCCAGCAGGGCTCTTCTGATGTTCTTATCAGGGGAAGGCCTCGGCCTCTCTGCCCTGGTGTTGGCCCTCCAGAGGAACTGGTTGGCCACTGTATGAGACAGGATGCTGGACTAGATGGACCCTCCCTGTTCTGATCCAGCAGGGATCTTCTGATGTTTATATCAGGGGAAGGCCTCGGCCTCTGTGCCCTGTTGCTGGCCCTCCAGAGGAACAAATTGGCCACTGTGTGAGACAGGATGCTGGACTAGATGGGCCACTGGCCTAATCCAAAAGGGCTCTTCTTATATTCTTAGTAAGGAAAAAAGAGAGAGGCTTATGGTCTTACAGTTCTACCATTTATTGTAATACAAGTTTTCACAGACTAGAGTCCCCATCATCAGATGTGGCAAATGTACCCTCAGTTAGGTACTGTATAATACAGATGAGTAGAAATGGTGTAGGAGGAATAAACCCTGGAGCCCAAAAGCCATGGAATCAAGAGGGGAAACCGGTGACATTTTCCTTTGCGAAGATCAAATCTATAACGCATAAGTAGTATATTCGACCATTTTTAAGAGCACTAACTAGCAATCATCCTTCCGGCATTGCGATGATAATTTAACACCTACCGTGTTAAATTAGTATTACCTGTTTTTAGTCTCTTATATCCATTGTACTGCTTTTCTC
>NW_015166474.1:326437-350190 GCF_001447785.1 Gekko japonicus | reverse complement strand
CTTGTCAGGTCCCCCCCCCTCCCAGCTGACATTGTGTAATAAAGCGATTGTGCTCTCTACTGATCTATAATCAAGTCCTGCTTGGTTTTAACACGTTTGATTGTTTTAATTGCACGGTTATTTTTGAGCCCTTAAATTGTTAATCGCTGATCGGAGAAAGCCTATTCTGGGGGGGGGGGGTACTTGGCGGGAAGCGGATCTCAAAGAAATGAATATGGGGGGAAATGGATTTTTCAGACCATGAATCTGTAATAGTTCCTTTTTTGTCTGTGGAACAATCAAGTTCCCAAGCCACAAGGACACCGTCCCGCCCTCTGGGTTGTTAACAGTTTCCTCAGTGGTCACAAAGGCTGGTTTGGTCTGTGCTTCAGATGGAACTCCTCTAGAGTCAGGAGCCGGAGCTGCATCTGGCTCTCATGGCTCTCTGTAATTTTAGAATCTGCCTCCCCCCCTCCCCCCCTTCTCACTTGGCTAACAGCCCCTTAATCGCTGATGCACTCATCTCCACATCAGTGCTAACGTCTAGAGCGGAAATGAAAGTGTTTCGACAAGTGGTGTGGTGTGTGCTGGTGATCAGAGTGCTGGACTGGGATCCAGGACCCCCAGATTCGAATCCCTGCAAGGGTTGCCGGCAGTGTTCCCTATAAGCTCAGTTAGTGTGAGCTAGCTCACAGTTTTTTAGCCTCCAGCTCACAAATTTTCTTGCCGCAGCGGGGGACTCCCGGTTGGTGGCTGGAGTGCGCGCGCGCCGCATGCACATCACCTGGAAGTGACGTGACGATGCCAGGCACGCTGGGGCGGGGCCATGACCATCCGAGGGAAAACCATAGAGCTAGGGGAGGTCTGAGTTAATTTATGAGCTTACTGGGTGATATAGTTGCCAGCCTCCAGGTGTGGCCTGGAGATCTCCCAGAATTCCAACTGGTCTCTAGACTAGTTCCCCTGGACAAAATGGCTGCTTTCAGAGAGGGGACTCTATGGCATTATATCCCGCTGAGAGGGTTGCCAGTTCTGGGTTGAGAAATACCTGAAGATGTAGGGGGTGGAGCCTGGGGAGGGAGGATAAATATTTCAACGGGGTATAATGCCACAGAGTCCACCTTCCAAGGTGACCATTTTCTCCAGGAGAACTGATCTCTGTCACCTGAAGAACATTTGTAATCTCCGGAGATCTCCAGCCACCACCTGGAAGTTGCCGTTCAGCTCTGGCTACAGTTTGGAGGGATGAGAGAGAGAGAGATGTATTTTACCGTTTTGTATAACAGGACCCATTCTACCCACGAGACCCACTCTTTGTGCCACTCACCAGTGACCCTACATGATTGGTCTACAAGTCTCTGCTTAGCAGGGGTCATATCTTAGAAAAAGAGGTGCAGGAGCTCATTAGCATAACTCATTAACATAACTCGTTTGCATATGCCACACCCCCTGATACCACCGGAAGTGTGTCAGAAGGCAACACCCACCACTCAGGCTCCACTGGACTGTTTTGGATTGCTAGCTATGGGGGGGGGGAACATACAGATCTGTCCTCGCAGAGGAGGGAGAGCTTGTACCTGAATAAAACTTGGTCTTAAAGGTGCCGCTGGACTGTCTTGGACCAGGGGAGTTCTGCAACTTACCTGGCTGCTTCTTGCTCTGACTGAGGGCTGCTGGGAGCAGGGGGCGGGGCTTGTTGCATGTGCCCGCCCCCTGGGCTCTTTACTGCCGGAGCTCCGCTCCTGTGCGCTCCTGCAGGAAATGACCCCTGCTGCTTAGTCATCTAACCTCATTGGCCTCGGTAAAGAATGTTTCTCCCTGTCTCAAGGCCAGATCTTGACCCATGCCTTATCTCTGCCACATGTCAGTGGTTTTCAAATGCTTTCTGAGGAATGCTGGAATTCCTTGGAAGACAATCAGGGCTTCCTCCTCTATGAGACGGCGGGAAACAATGAACGGGCTTCCGGGAAAGACAGATCACCCACCTCTTCTCGTCTTCTCTGCAGTAAGCCAACCAGGCGGAGTGTGTTTTAAGGACCGCACTCATTTTGCACAAGTCAGAGGCAAAGCTGATAAGTATGGTGGCCAATGCTCCCTCTAAGCTGTGGAGTCTTGTGAGCCAAAATTCTACTCTGTGAGTTACTGGCATTAAAGTTGTGAGCGAGTGACTTGGCTGCTGCATAAACTAGTTTGCTCTGTAGCCCTTCTTCCTGAGCTAAGACAAAAATGTGTGAGTCGGAGGCTAAAAAACTGTGAGCTAGCTCACACTAACTCAGCTTAGAGGGAACACTGGACTGGCCACTTGGCCCGAATCACCTGTATATCCAAGAATACTTTCCGGGATCTTCTACAGCACAGAGAGCTTTTGCAGCGGATGGGGCAGGAAAAAGGAAAGGGTGCCCTGAAATTTTAAAAAGAACCAAAAAAACCCAAACGAGCAAAACCACCACGTCCAAAGTGACAACTCGATCCATTATTTGTACGATCTGTCAGTTTGCTCTGCTGTGTATTTCCAAATAACTGTGGTTTAATTCAACAGGTGTGTAGGAGAATTAACAAAACTAGGCAGTTTTTCTTCTCTTCGGATTTTCAGGGTAATGAAAGCTTTAAAAAAAAAAAATACTGTTTTGACCAAGCCAGGTAAGACATCTCGATCCTCGCATTATCTTGTGTCAGCTACAACAAATGACCTTTTTCATAACCCCCCCTTTCTCTTGTTCCTTCTTTTGCTGCCATTAATTTGCTGGCCTTTTTGTCATGGTCTTTTTTGTTTGTTTGTGTGTGTGTCAACGTGTGTGACTTTCCCTTGTTTGCAGATACATAACTGAATTTGTGGACCTGGGCAATGTATCAGCCTTACGAACGTTCAGAGTTCTCCGGGCGCTGAAAACAATCTCAGTCATTTCAGGTGAAAACACAATACCCAGTTAAACACTGGGGCTGGTCCTTGCAAAAGCGTATGCGCCATTCCTGGCAGCCAAATGCCCTGTGGGTAGGACATATCGTTAATATTGAGAAGTGCTTGATATGGGAATGGAAAGCGTTGGGAATGGGACCTGTTGGTAGAATACTTCATCTGTTTCTCCCCTTGACCCGAACAGCATCATGCTGTGGGCACCAGTGGCTCTTGGTGGTTCTAAAATTTGGCAACCAATTACCAATGAGCACAGAATCTCACTGGTAAAGTGGTCATGCCGCCATTTTTATGCAATTTGAGAATGTTTCAGTGTTTTTAATTTTGGCCTTTACATTTTTTAAAGTAACGTATGGAAACAAGTAAGATTTAAGGAGAGGGGAAGCATGGGTTGACCTGAAATTTGTCAAAGCTAATCTGGAAACGAGATACAAAATGGCTGCTTGTTACGGATGGGTGACGAAACAGAAGGAATCTGAAGGATTCATCTAGTCCTGCCTTCTTATTATCGTTTGATCGCATTTAAATATGAAATGAATGACTCATTCAAATGTCAAGACAGTTTCTGAAGCAATTTGAGCATTATCTACTAGGAAGGTCTCTAGCAATAACCCAATTCAAAGGAATGGCTGTTCAGCTCTGCTTTCATTTCAGTGGGGTCTGGTGCGGAGGCAGCAGTCCCCAGCACAGTACCATTGGGTGCCAGGCAGTGTTCCCTCTAAGCTGAGTTAGTGCGAGCTAGCTCACAGTTTTTTAGCCTCCAGCTCACACATTTTTGTCTTAGCTCAGGAAGGATGGCTCCAGAACAAACTAATCTATGCAGCGGCCGAATCGCTCGCTCACCACTTTAATACCAGTAGCTTACAAAGTAGAATTTTTTGCTCACAAGACTCCACAGCGTAGACGGAACATGTTCACTGACACCTTTGCTGGAGCCCGCAAAGTGGGTTGTCCCAGGTAGGGCTTTTCCCCAACAAGGCTTCTGATTGGCCACTGGAGAGTTGATTGGCTGTGCAGATTTTTAAAAACATTGCTTGGGCAGTAGCTGTCACCACAGCGGAAGGATCTTCCTTATATGACTAAAGATAAGCTGTGGCAGCCATTTTGTGGCTGCACCTCACCACACTGTCCCAGAATTCCAAAAGTGCCCACAGGCTCAAAAAGGTCAGGGATCCCTGTGCTAGAGAATCTCTCCATAAGGAGAAGAAGAAGAGATTGGATTTATACCCCACCCTTCACTACCCAAAGGTGTCTCAGAGCGGCTTACAAACTCCTTTCCCTTCCCCTCCCCACAACAGACACCCTGTGAGGCAGGTGGGGCTGAGAGAGCTCTGACAGAAACTGCTCTTTTGCAAGAACAGCTCTTATCAGAAGTACGGCTTGCCCAAGGTCATCCAGTCAGGTGCAAGCGGAGGAGTGGGGGAATCAAACCCAGTTCTCCCAGATTAGAGTCCGCACACTTAACCACTACGCCAAACTGGCTCTCCCCATTTCCTTGGCTTTTTGTTCATGTCAATGCATAGAACACCTGATTATGGATGCTGAATTATCTATTGAACTACCTGGGAACAGGCTGCTGGGAAGAGACGCCCTTGGTGTATCTACGGACAGGTCTCATTCAGCTAGGGTTGCCAACTCTAGTTCAGGAAATTCCTGGAGATTCTGGGGTGGAACCTGGGGAGAAAGGGGTTTAGGTAGGGAAGAGACCTCATTGGGGAATAGTGCCATACAACCCACCCTCCAAGACAGTCATTTTGTCCAGGGGAACTGATCTCTGTTGCCTGGCGATGAGTTGTAATAGTGGGGGATTTCCAGGCCCCACCTGGAGGCTGGCAACCCTACCTTTAGCCATAGTGTTTAACGTATCAGACCTGCATGGCAAGGTAGAAAAAGATGGCAAAATGACCCGGTGCATGGCAGTTCCTTCCTGTGGATGATTATCCCGAACAGATGTTGGCAATTACAGGTCAAAAAATAGTCTAAAGAGGCCGCTTTTAAAAAAGAGGGGGGGGGAATCAACATCCATTTAGGAGACGGGGAGAGTTTTTCACTCCATTAGATGGCAAATGTTCACACTGCGGCACTTGAATTGAAACAAAACACCCAAGCGACGGCTCACATTATCTGCTCTCGCGGCGCATTTTCAGGTACAGAATGCTGCGGTTACCGCTGTTGTGTTTTTCAGATGGAAATTGGGACAATGTATGGGCTGCTGGGCGCTTTTACCCCTGAAGTTGATGGCAAAAAAGTAATCCATTTTTAATGGCTCTGGATTTCATTCTTCTCCCCGCACTCCAACTAGTTTAGGGAAGGGCTGTGGCCAGGGGTCATTTCCTGCAGGAGCGCACAGGAGCAGAGCTCCGGCAGTAAGGAGCCCAGGGGGCGGGCACATGCAACAAACCCCACCCTCTGCTCCCAGCAGCCCTCAGTCGGGCCACGAGGAGCAAGAAGCAGACAGGTAAGCTGCAGCGCCCCCCCTCACATCCCACCTTCAGGTACAAGCTCTCCCTCCTCTGTGCGGGCAGATCTGCGCGTCCCTCCCCAAATAGCTAGCAATCCAAAACAGTCCAGTGGAGCCTGAGTGGTGGGTGTTGCCTTCTGACACACTTCCGATATGCAAATAAGTTATTTGCATATTCTAATGTTATGCTAATAAGTTATGCTAATGAGCTCCTGCATCTCTTTTTCTACGAAATGACCCCTGGCTGTGGCTCAGTGGAAGAGCCTCTGCTTGGCACACAGAAGGTCCCAGGTTCAACCCCCACACTTTCCAGGTGAAAGGTGACAGGTGATGTGGAAGACCTCAGCCTGAGGCCCTGGAGAGCTGCTGCCAGTCAGAGTAGACAATACTGACCTGGATGGAATGACGCTCTGATGCAGTATAAGGCAGTTTCGTGGATTCATGTATTAGGGGCAGGGCTGTGGCTCAGTGGCAGAGCATCTGCTTGGCATACGGAAGGTCCCAGGTTCAATCCCCGGCATCTCCAGTTAAAAGGATCAGGGAGTAGGTGATGGGAAATACCTCTGCCTGAGTCCCCGGAGAGCTGCTGCCAGTCTGAGTAGACAATACTGACTCTGATGGACCAAAGGTCTGATTTGGTATAAGACAGCTTCATGTGTTCATGCATGCAGTGAATGGGAGGACCTCGCCTCCCTGCCAGGAATTTATAGTGATTAGTGATTCATATAATTTATAGTGATTTATAGTGATATAGGATTTTCAAGGCTCAGAAGTGGTTTGCCATTGCCTGCCTCTGCGTAGCAACCCTGGACTCCCGTGGTGGTCTCCCATCCAAGTTCTAACCAGGGCCGACCCTGCTTAGCTTAAGAACATAAGAGGCGCCAATGTTGGATCAGGCCAAAGGCCCATCCAGTCCAACACTCTGTGTCTCACAGTGGCCAGAAATACCAGGTGCCATCAGGAGGTCCAGCAGTGGGGCCAGGACATTAGAAGCCCTCCCACTGTTGGCCCCCCCAAGCACCAAGAAGACAGAGCATCACTTGCCCCAGAGTCCCTATCTATACCTTGTGGCTAATAGCCACTGATGAACCTCTGCTCCGTATGCTTATCTAATTCCCTTTTGAAGCCGTCCATGCTTGTAGCCGCCACCACTTCCTGTGGCAGTGAATTCCAGCTTCTGAGATCTGATTGGGCTCATATAAACCATCCAGTCCAGGCTCAGATCTGGTAGCAAATTCTAATTCTGGGGTGGAGGGCAAGGAAAGCAGAGTGACTTCAAGAGGAAAGGTGTGAAATTGTGTTCTTCATACCAGGAAAGCCAACCAGTGACTATGACTGAAGCAGAATTCATATCAAATGAGAGCCAGTTTTGTGTAGTGGTTAGGAGCATGGATTCTAACCTGGGGGAGCTGGCTTTGATTCCCCACGTCTCCCCATGCGGCCAGCTGGGTGACCTTGGGTCAGTCACAGTTCTCTCGGAGCTTTTTATTTATTTATTAGTTGCATTTATATCCTACCCTCCCTGTGAACAGGCTCAGGGCAACTTACATTGGTTGGTACAATGTACCAAGTCCACATAAAACATTTCCTTACAAGAGCAGTCCTCAAGAGAGCTCTCTCAGCCCCACCTACCTCACAAGGGTGTCTGTTGTGGGGAGGGGAAGGGAAAGGAGTTTGTAAGCCGCTCTGAGACACCTTTGGGTAGTGAAGGGCAGGGTATAAATCCAATCTCCTCCTCCTCCTCCTCCTCCTCCTCCTCCTCAAGAGGAGCCGAAAGAGGTGTGGTCAGTCTACTGGGATTTTATAAATGTGATCTTGTCAACCGGGGGAAGAAAACCCTGACAACTGAATATATTCATCAAGACTGCAGTTCACGCTATTGCTAACAATGCCACCTGCTCATTGGAAACCATTTGTATTTCTGTATACACATGCACCTAACACAGGCAGACAGATACCTGGCCATCCAGGGGGGGGGAAATAACCTTGTATAAAAAAAGATCCAGTTAGTCAAGGTGCTAATACCCAGGAGCGAATCACAACCTTCTAAAAAAAAAAACAGGCATGGAAGTATTTGACACCGATTGCCGCTGATTGCCAACATCTGTCACAAAGAGTGATTCTGGTAGTAATAATGCCTTCCATTTCCATGAAAGAGCTGGGGTGGCCGTGAGCATGCTCATTGATTCCTAGTGCTCGATGTTGCTTGCTGCTTCTAAATTCTGTTTTTTTATTAAGTGGCTTCTAACTTGTGTTGGGATGGCAGACAGTGGGCACAGTTCACCGGGTAGCATGCTGACCACTGGAGGTACATGAAAGTACTTCCCCGGAGAGACTCTGCCTGTGGGATTAACTTTGGACAAAGTCCTAATGCGTTTGCCTCTGCTAGCGTTAATGGTTTGATGTGTAGCGTGCTAATCGGGGCACTAAAAGAATGGCTCCCAACTAGTCCGTGATCAACTTTATTGGCCACTGAAACAGCTCACTAGGCGGATACTACCTTGTTTGTTATGGATATCTGAGGGCCAAGCTACACAAGATGTCCAACACGTTTCAGGTCACAGGTGCATGACCGGACTGGAAGTTAGACATACATCGAGGGAACACAGCTTAAAACGTGCTCATTTGCTCAATGCTGCAAAGGAGGATGAAGGAGCTTTCCGTTTCCCTCCCACCCCACTTTTGCCAGCAGGAAGGGATGGGGGGTAGGGTTGCCATCCCTTCGATGGGAGCGGGGGCTCCCCTGATTTCAGGGGCCTCCAATCTGTCACCGGCCAGCTGGCCAGCGGGGAACCCTGACCCCAAAGAGCCCCATCCCACCTGACATGCCTGGCGTGATTGCACTGGGGACGCTCTAGCAGTTGGGCAAAAACTCTATAGTGACCATAGAGGTTTTTTTGCCCAAATGCTAGAGCGTCCTGCCTGACATGCCCTGCACAATAACATCACCTTCGTGGAGGAGACTGGGCCCCCATGCCAGCAGCCAGGTAAGACCTGGCAACTCTAATGGAGGGCTTTTTGGTCTTTTTCTCTTGCTCCAAATGTTCTTTGGGTTGCCAGCTCCAGGATGGAAAGTACCTGGAGATTTTAGGGGTGGAGCCTGAGGAGGGTGGGGTTTGGGGAGGGGAGGGACTTCAGTGCCATAGAATCTGCCTTCTGAGGCTGCCATGTTCTCCAAGTGGACTGATCTCTGTTGCCTGGGGATCAGTTGTAATCCGCAGTCCCATTGATGTCAGCGGGGCTTGCTCCTTCCAAGTAAACAGGCACCGAGGAGCGCTTCTTGCAGCAGCGGCAGCAAGAAGAAGCTTAAAAGTTCCGCGACTCTTGTTTTGCTAATTGGGCAAAGGGGGGGCAAAGGAGGCAAGGGGGGCGAAAGGGGGGCGCTGGTGGCCCCCAATCACTGGCTGGGGGAGGGCAGGATTGTGGTCGTGCTTTGGCCCCAGAGAGGTTTGGAGTGACTTACCCTGCAGTGCGGTGCGGCGTGGCGCGGCTTGCAGTGTGATCTCGGAGGAGCATGGCGGCAGGCGCCCCCTTTTAAGGGGCTGCTCTAGGCCACTGCCTAAAAATTGTCTATGATGGGCCAGACCTGATCCCAGGAGATCTCCAGCTACCACCTGGGGGTTTCTCCCTAGGGCAAGTGGACCTCCTTCGGCAGAAGTAGCTCTTTCTCCAATGGAGGTTGCAACCATAAGAGGAAGACTTCTTAGGCTGGAAGGGTACTTAAACCTTAGTTGAATGGAGTGGTGGGATAGGTACCAATGGAGCCATCAGAGTAAGGCTCCTTAGCCTGTAAGTAGACCTCAAACTTTGTTGAGCAGAGAGGCTGGGTACAAGTTGCTGTCTGCCCTCACAGAGACATTCATGCCTCCGTTCCCCAACTTCGACATTTTAAGCTATTTCCCCATAAACAATTATATGTACTAGGCTAAGTCCCCCCCGGGGGGCAGGGAAACCCCTGCCCCAGAGGCCCGTTACCTGCCGCTGGCGGATTGGACCCCGGGGGGAACCCCACCCCCAAAGCACACGACGTACCCGTTGCCCGGAGGTGACGTGATCGCATCAGGTGCGTTGGGGGCGAGGCCACGGTCATCCAAGGGAAAACTCTATGGCTTTCCCTCGGATGGTCATGGCCTCACCCCCAGTGTGCCCGGCGTGGTCGTGTCACTTCCGGGTGATGGGGTTGCGGCGCAAGCGCGCACTCCCGGAGCGTGCTGGAGTCCTCCGCTCCAGCGCCGATCCGACTTGGCAACCCTAATATGTACAAATCTGACTATGGACCCCTTCTCCCCCTCTTGAGTAAGCGGGCAAACTCCTGGTAATCGTGGCGGGCAGACTCCTGGTAATCCTTTTTGAAGCCCACCAGTGCTCATCTGGTCCACCAGCAGAAGCAGGCTGGTGATGATCTTTGTCACCACGTGATGATGTCACTTCCGGCGCAACCTGGAAGTGCCAGCCTTGCACTGGGATGGCACTCTAGCACTCACCCAGAAACTCTGTGGAAACCACAGAGTTTTGCAGTGAGTGCTAGCGTGTTACCTTGGTGCGAGGCTGGTACTTCCATTTACCAGAAGTGATGTCATTGCACAGCGATGAAGTTTGCCACCCCTCGGCAGTAAGTGCCTGCCCCATCTCCTGCCGGTTGCTTCTAACAGCCTCGCCTCGTGAGTCCTGCATCCTCCAGGCAGGAAATCCTGGAGAACCAAGGTAGAAATGGAACAGTTAAAGAGTCCATGACTTAGTTATGTCCTTCTCCTCTTTATCCTGAGAGCCCAAGAGATGTTTAGGCCTGCCCAAAGGTTTTGGTTCATATTCAGTGAGATTCCCCCCCCCTCCAAACAGCGGGGTGTTATTCTCTATCACGATCTGCTTTTTAGACATCTCTGTTTTAAAAGCACCAGGTGGTCTGAACATCCGATGTTCCAAGTCACACAAATCCAGAGCAACTGTTGGGGGAACAGAAGCAGTTATATGGTTATATGGTTCGTTATATCTTGGCGTATGTTGTTTTTTTTTTTAGGTGAAAGGGTAGGTTTTGAGGAATTCAGAAAGTTCTCCAGGAATCCTTCACTGTACTTTCTTCACGCACACACAAAAAAATTCCTTCTGCTGTTTGCTGCTGCTTGTTTGGCTTTCTTTCAGTGCCATTTCCTTTCTTGGAAAGCTCTCAGCCACTCAGGGATCCCATAGTAAGTGAGATATGTCATCAAAGTGCCATGTCCAGGGCTGTTTTTAGGCAGGAACGCACAGGAATGGAGTTCCAGCTGGCTTCAGAGTTGGCCACGCCCACTACAGCCAAAACCTCTGCGTGCCTGGCTACAGAGGGAAGGCCTGGAGAGCAAACCCCCCCCTCGCCGACTCCGAGGCGAGTGGGCTGGGTGGGCTGGAAGGATCGGGGAGGGCCGGCTTGCACGGGCTCCCCACAGCCGCGGGGCACCCGGGCAAGGTATGGGGGAAGGTATGAAGGTGTGGCCTAATATGCTAATGTGTTTCTGCTGTTGGGTGTGGCCTATTATGCTAATGAGTTCCTGCTGGGCTTTTTCTACAAAAGCCCTGCATGTGGCCATTCGGATCTAGCTGTATAGTCTTGTCACAAAAGCAATTCCGAGGGAGGTAAAGATGAGCAAACACGATGCAGCAGGGTTTTTGTGTGTGTATGTGTGTGTTTTTAATGGGAGGGTCACAATGGTTGTGAAACACACCTTCCTCCCTTTAGGTTAAGTCCGGGTTATAATATCTACGGCCCTCAGGGGTTTTTTTGTGGAAAAAGCCCAGCAGGAACTCATTAGCATAATAGGCCACACCCACAGCAGAAACTCATTAGCATATTAGGCCACACCCCTGACAGCACAGCTCATTGGCATATTAGGCCACACCCCCGTGTTACCAGAAGTGTGCTCATCCAGCCACACCCACCTCTTGCTTCTTATTCTGTTTACCTTGTTTGTTGCCAAAACCCAGGGCTGTTTTGTAGCAGGAACTCCTTTGCATGTTGGGCCACACACCCCTAATGTAGCCAATCCTAATGAGTTTCTGCTGTTGGGTGTGGCCTATTATGCTAATGAGTTCCTGCTGGGTGTGGCCAACTTGGAAGCCAGCCGGAACTCCGTTCCTGTGCGTTCCTGCCCAAAAATAGCCCAGACGGCCCTTATCGCCTTAATATCTGGAATGCTATTGAGATCTAATAGGTAAAGAATTAGGGGTGGAAAATTTTACAGGAACTACTTGGCAAAGGTAGAAATGGAGCAATGGAAGAGAGGCCCATGACTTATGTATGTAATTCTTCTCTTTATACTGAGAGCCCAAGAGCTGTTTTAGGCATGGCCAAAACCCTGCCCCAAAAGTTCAGTAAAAAACCAACCCGTTGGCCTCCATAGGTCTCCTCCTCCAGGTCTAATAAGAGGACTTGATAGGGATGCCAGCCTCCAGGTGGGACCTGGGGATCACTCAGAATTACAGCTCATCTCCAGACTACAGAGATCGGTGCCTCTGGAGAAAAGGGATGCTTTGGAGGGTGGACCCCACTGAGGTCCCTGTCCTCCCCAGGCTCCCCCCCCAAATCTACAGAAGTTCCCCAACCTGGAGCTGACAACCCAACCTCCCCACTCCCCTGATGGTGACCAGAGGGGACCTGTTCACAGTTTGGAGGTCACCACCTACCTCACAGAGTGTCTGTTGTGGGGAGGGGAAGGGGAAGGTGTTTGTAAGCTTTTCTGAGACACCTTTGGGTAGTGAAGGGCGGGGTATAAATCCAGTCTCTTCTCTTCTTCTCTTCAACGCTTGAATGGCAGGAGTTAAAGGGATGCAGCTCAGTAAACAGTCCAGCCTGTTAAGCTCCGATATCGTTGCTCTCTATTGGCGTCCTATCGACGAGAGATTGAAACGCAGCTGAATTTCAGCTGCATCTTGGCCATTTTGAAACATCTAAGTTTAAGCAGGGCCAAAGCCCCCGGATTAAATCTCGTCACACCCCTGCTCCCCACCCCGTCCAACAACCCTCAATGACCATTCAAGATGCCATTTAGGGTTGCCAAGTTGTTGTTGTTGTTGTTGTTTTAAAAAACCCTGTTGGGCTCCTATGATTTAAGACATTTAACTGGCTGAAGCTTCACCTGTGCACACCTGAACATCCATAAAGCTGCCTTACACTGAGTCAGACCCTTGAGCCATGAAGGCCAGTACTGTGTACTCAGACAGGCTGCGGCTTTCTGGGATCTCAGGCTGAGGTCTTTCCCATCCAGTGTTCCCTCTAAGCTGAGTTAGTGTAAGCTAGCTCATAGTTTTTCAGCCTCTGGCTCACACATTTTTGTCTTAGCTCAGGAAGGATGGCTGCGGAACAAACTAATTTATGGAGTAGCCGTATCGCTCGCTCACCACTTTAATGCCAGTAGCTCACAAGTTACAATTTTTGCTCACAAGACTCCACAGCTTAGAGGGAGCATTGTTCCCATCCCCCTGTTGCCTGGTCTTTTGTAACTGGTGATGCCGGGGGATCGAACCTGGGACCTTCTGCATGCCAAGCAGATGCTCGACCACCAGGGCTTTTTTTTCTGAGGGAGCATGCCGGAATGGAGTTCCGGAACCTCTTCGACAAAATTCTTTCAACATTGTTTAAAAGTTGGTGAGTTTTCAGTGTACAGACTGAAAACTTCCTTTCCCTCTTGAGCATTCTGGCACCACTTTTCCAAAACACACACACACCCTGTCTACCACTGAGCCACAGCCCCTTCCCCTGCCTAGCTTGTATGCCACAGGAGGTAACGAAAGGCAGAGGAGCTGGGCCAGTAACAAATCTGGCAACCCGAGGCACGATCAAGCATTGTTTAAGCACTTTTGGGGAGGTATTTTTGCATTTTTTGGTGTGTGTGTCTGTGCCTGGAAGTCATGGTAACCTCTGGCGACTCCTACTGGGTCCTGGAGGACATTCAGAGAAGTGGCTTGATAGCCTGCCTCCGCCTCCCAGCCCTGGTATTCCTTGGAGGTCTCCCATCCAAATACTTGCCAGGGTCGGCCCTGCTTGGCTTCCGAGATCTGACACAAGCGGGCTTGCCTGGCCTATCCAGATCAGGGCAAGCTGTGTTTAAGTACTTTTGGACCTCACGGATTCCAGTGAGTGTGCGGTTTAAGCATACATCTAGGTCATTCTCCTGGCTCCGATAAGATTTGGTTGTGTGCAGAAATTAAATGTGGCTTGAAGCCTACCCATCTCCCATAACCCTGGTATATGGAGAAACAAAACAAAAACAGGAACACATATGAAGTTCCCTTACACATCGGGTTGCCAGCTCTGGGTTGGGAGATACCTGGAGACTTTGGGGGTGGAGCCAGAGGAGGGCGGTGTTTGGGGAGGGGAGGGACTTTGAGTGGGGCCATAATGCCACCTTCCAGAGTGGCCGTTTCCTCCAGAGGAACTGATCTCTGTCACATGTCAATCAGTTGAAAAGAAGAAGAGAAGAGATTGGATTGATACCCCTGCCCTTCACTCGGAGTCTCAGAGCAGCTTACAAACTCCTTTCCCTTTCCGTCTCTTCTTCTCTCTGGGCCCATGCCGTGTGTCTGCCCCAGTATTACTTCTATTACTTCTATACCCTCTTGGAATCCCAGGCGATCTCCGGCTGCTACCTGAAGGGTATCCAATATAATAGTGAGACACACAGTATATACGTAAATGCAAAGAAACTGACCGTGCAAGGCATCAATGACAATTCCAAAAACCAGTCAATCAATAATTAAAGAATAACTCGTTTATAGATAAATAAGTAAACCATTTATACCGTTTCCAATTATACAGTGAATCTTTTTGCCTAGGATTTGGAAATTGTATAAATGGCTTGCTTATTTGTCTTGAGTTATTATTATCGATCGATCTGTGAAATCGCCCTTGACGCCATGCGCAGTTGATTTCTTTGTGTTTCCTACCTAAAAGTTGGCAACCTTGCTTACACAGAGTCTATCAAGTGAGAGCCAGTTTGGTGTAGTGGTTAAGTGCGCGGACTCTAATCTGGGAGAACCGGGCCAAAGGGGTGGATCGGGGACGGGTGTGTGACGCTTCCCAGATGTTGCAGTATGATCGCGCCCGCTTGATGCACCCCTGATCCGTCCCTCTTGCGGGGCAAATCCTCCCGTGTGACCGGGGCCTCAGGCCCTGGTCACACGGAGCATTTGCCCCGCTGAAGGCACGGGAGTCCCACAGAATATCCAGGTGCGATCACACGGGAACATCTAGGAGGCGTAGCACTCTCGTGGCGAACCCGTGGCAACCCGCCAAAGCCGCGTGGTAAAAACCCACCTCACCGTATGTAGTGGCAAACGCTTTGCCACGGGCCGCCTATGGGAGCCTCCCGTCGCGTGAGTGCACCGGTGCGCGTCTTCCTCCCCCGTCATCCTCTTTGCTGCGGGGAAGCTGCTGTCGCGTCTGATTGCATAATGGCGCATCAGACTGCGATGGCGCAAATAGCCGTGCTTCCCCCTGCGTTTTCCATCATGTCTGACCGGGGCCATTATTTAGTTATAATACTTATATCCCACTTTTCTCCCATGCAAACCAGGTAAAGTTTTGTTTGATAAGCTTCGGCTTGGAAATGGAGATGAGCACCGCAACCCTAGAGTCGGACTCAGCTGGCTTTCAAGCAAGGGAACCTTTACCTTTACCTAAGCTGCATAGAAACCAGGGCCATTGCTGGGGTGAGGCTCATAAGTACACTGCCGAATTGATCCCCCCCCCTTTTCAAGAAGAAGCTTTCAAATTTATGACATACAAGAAAGACAGTTTCGGTCATGCTTTTAGAATGACAGCATTTCCATTTTGTTTTGTTTTTAAATCAGTGGTGAACAGGCTTACCCCTAAAGTGGTGGAGAGCTCATTTTATTTCCCTTGTGACTGTTGGTGTCCCTAAAAAGGCTAGGGGTGCCAACTTCCAGGTTGTAGCTGGAGATCTCCCAGGTGTGCAACTGATCTCCAGGCGGCAGAGATCAGTCCCCCTGGAGAAAATGGCTGCTTTGGAAAGTGGACTCAATGGCATTGTACATAAGAACATAAGAACATAAGAGACGCCAATGTTGGATCAGGCCAAAGGCCCATCCAGTCCAACACTCTGTGTCACACAGTGGCCAAAAATACCAGGTGCCATCAGGAGGCCCAGCAGTGGGGCTAGGACATTAGAATCCCTCCCACTGTTGACCCCCCCAAGCACCAAGATGACTCCAGCTTCCCTCAGCCGCCGCATCCCCGGAAGAGAAGGCCGCCGCCTGCCCCGCTAGAGCTCGCCCGGCCGAACTGCTTTGGAAGGTGTGCCGGGATGGGGGGGGAAGAGTAGCGAGGGCCCGGGGGGGTAGGGAGAGAGAGCAGCGCCGACTTACTCACCTACTCCTGCTGCTTCCTCCCCCCCCGCGAGTATCGCGGGTCCCCCTCTTGTGCTTATCTAATTCCCTTTTGAAGCCGTCCATGCTTGTAGCCGCCACCACTTCCTGTGGCAGTGAATTCCAAGTATTAATCACTCTTTGGGTGACGAAGGACTTCCTTTTATCCGTTCTAACCCGACCGCTCAGCAATTTCATGGAGTGCTCACGAGTTCCTCACTGAAGTCCCTCCCTTTCCAAGCCCCGCCCTCCTCAGGCTCCTCCCCCAAGTCTCCGGGTATTTCCCAACCCGGAGCTGGCAACCCGAGCAAAGGCACAGACACACATGCTCATACCTCCGCCCCCTGATCTTCGCAATCCCAAGCAGGCAGGGAAAACAAGATGCGGACTTCGCAGGGAGCTACTTTTCCTCGTCAGGCCACGCAAGATACGGTTCTGGCAGTATCAGCTCGCATTCTGTATATGGGGGGTGGGGGAGAAGGACCAAAACGAAATGTTCTGATGGATGAGAAGATTATATATGGGGGGGAAAAATCCAACACAGAGAGGATTATCTTTCTATTTAAAACCATAATAACTGGACGAATATAAAACACCCTTTGAAAAACTGACCTTAAAAAATTAGCAATATTAGGGGGCGCATCGATGCGGTCGAGCCATTGTTTTCGGAAGCGAAAATAAAAAAATTGTTTAACATCCCCGTTATTTATTTATTTATTTTTTAACTCCGTTTTGTGAAGGACGGGATGGGTTTTTAATCCCTGCCTGATTACAAAGCAGCTTCAGCGGCCGTGTTGCGCGGCTGCAATGATTGCTTGCAACCGACGATAAGAGATCTGGCATATTAATACGGTGATAGAAGTAATACCAGGACTGACACACTGCATGCGCCCAGAGAGCATCTGGCAAGTCCCTTTCATGTCGCTTGCTGACAAGGAAAAAAAGAGTTGTGCTTTAGAAGAATTCCCCCTGTGATATCCATATCTAAACAGTTTAAAAAAGAGAGAAGAGGACAAAATAAACAAGTGTGTTCATGTAAGTTAGTGTAGGAAATAGGCTAGTCCAAGGTATTCATACACTTTAGGGTAGATCTAGACTTTGGCTGATTTTTGGTGTGGTATGTTTTGGGAGAATAATGTATGGCTTTTGCGATGCTGCGGTGGCTCAAGTGGTTAAGACGCTGAACTGCAGGCTGTGGAAAGTCAGTAGTTCAGCAGTTCGAGACCCGGGTGCCGCATGATGGAGTGACGTCATCACGCTGGGCACGTTGCGAGGGGGACGCTCTAGCACTCGGCCTAAAAACTCTACGGTACCATAGAGTTTCTGCCTGAACGCCAGGGATATTTTTGGGCAGGAACGCACAGGAACGGAGTTCCGGCTGGCTCCAGAGTTGGCCACACCCAGCAGGAACTCATTAGCATAATAGGACACACCCAACAGCAGAAACTCATTAGAATTGGCTACATTAGGGGTGTGTGGCCTAACATGCAAAGGAGTTCCTGTTACAAAAAAAGCCCTGGGTTTTGACAACAAACAAGGTAAACAGAATAACAAGCAAAAGATGGGTGTGGCTGGATGGCCACACTTCTGGTAACATGGGGGTGCGGCCTAATGTGCTAATGAGCTGTGCTGTCAGGGGTGTGGCCTAATGCGCTAATGAGTTTCTACTGTTGGGTGTGGCCTATTATGCTAATGAGTTCCTGCTGGGCTTTTTCTACAAAAAGAGCCCTGCTGAATGCTAGAGTGTCCCTGTGGCAACATGCCTAGCGCGATGACGTCTCTTCTGGGCGACATCATCACGCCGTGCGCCGGAAGATCCCTCAATGGAAGCTCCATCCCCCTTGCCAGCAGCAGGTAGGGACCGGGCAATGCTATGTCATCCATCAGAGAGGCCTTGAATTCCAGAACATCCACCTATTACAAGCCAGAAGAGCCAGTGTGCCAGAAGACCCTCCCCCCATCCCAATCTCTCTGTTGCTCTCCCTCCCTTCCTGGCTCAGCCTTTTCAAAAAAGGAACGGCGCTTTGAATATTTTTAAGAGGCAGGGGATCCATAAATGTTAAGTGAAACATTTATGCCAATTTTATGCACTTACCGATTTCTGTCTAAAAAATTTTTTTTTTCATTAGGTGAGTGCGAGAAGGTCTTTATTTCTGACCTTGCACTGCCATAGCTAATGCGCAATCCCTGGAGACATCTGAACGCATCCGCCTCGGATGGGCGAAGGGATGTGCTGCTATATTTGTGCTTCTTCAGTACCATTATTTAAGAGAGAGTCATACCGCAGTCTTGAGGAGGGAACATGTGGACAAGTACAGGGCCAAGGAAACCTGAATGACACCAGTGTTTAGCCAATGGCAACAGAGGATGCTAATCTGGATGTGGCATGGCACCTGCTGACCCCTTTCCCGGTGCCCACCAAGAGATTTTAGAAAGTGGGCGGGGCCAGGAGGGGCTATTGGCCACTTGAGATTTGATTGGCAGTGCAGGTTTTTAACAATGTTGCTTTGGCGGCGGCAGCTACCACCACAACGCCAGGATCTGCAGAGTATAACTAAAAGTAACCTTCAGCAGCTGTTTGTTGGCTGGCTTCCCCTTCTGCAGTGGCCATTTTGTGGCATCCATTTTGTGGCTGTGCCCACCATGTTGTGTCAGAATTCCAGAGGTGCCCACTGGGCTTAAAACGGTTTGGGGAACCCCCCACACTCTGGCTGTTCTGTTCTCATTCTGTTAAAAACCATCAGAAGGCTGGTGTTGGGGGATTCTCTTAAAATGGACTTCCAGTGAAATCCCCGCTCCCCCCTTTCTCCGAGATCTATCTGGTAGAGAAAAAAATCACTTCAAGGCTTTCCCTCAAGCAAAGTAGGCAGTTTTATTTAAGAACGAATTCGTTCTGACAACAGCTCGCTCAACAGCAAGCTGGCCTCCTGAGCAGATACAGAGTTCATCCTTTATAGGAAAATACAAAACAGGGAGGACGGGCCCCAGTAACTCAAGTAAAGGTAAAGGTTTCCCTTGCTCGAAAGCCAGTCGAATCTGGCTCTAGGGGGCAGTGCTCATCTCCGTTTCCAAGCCGAAGAGCCAGCGCTGTCTGAAGACTTCTCCATGGTCATGTGGCCGGCATGACTAAACCTCGATGCGCATGGAACGCTGTTACCTTCCCACCGAAGCGGTACCTATTTATCTACTCGCAACTTCTTGCTTTCGAACTGCTAGGTTGGCAGGAGCTGCGGCCAGAGACGGGAGCTCACTCCGTCACGCGGTACTAGGGTCTCGAACTGTCGAACTACAGACCTTCCTGTCTGCAGCTCAGCATCTTAACCTCTAATCCCATTCTCAGACATAATTCGGTTCACCCCGTTTACAGAACCTTTTCAAATTCCGGGGAAGGGCGAAAAGGGAAAACAATCCTTCTACAACTTGAAAAGGAGATAAGGGAGTTGTTCCACTGTGACCACGAAAAAGTTGTCTAAAGTTCAGGGGAGTTAATTAACAGATCTTGGGTAAAGGTGAGAGAAGGCACAGATACATCATAAAGTACAGAAAGCTAATTCAGAATGCAATCAGTCTCATGCTCAGTAATCAAAACTATGTGAGGATGTTGGATCCTTACCATTTTAATAACGAACCAAATTTCTCTAATGGCGGCTTTATAGTCGGGCCTTGTGTCTTTGAGCATCCATGAGCACACTCCCTTAAGACAGAGGTCTTTAGATTCCCCCCTTCCTGAATTCCATTCTGTTGGGTTTTACTGCAATGTATCTCATGGCAGTTTCACAGCACTTTTGCAGCAGGACAAGTCATCAAGAGACAGACTGCTTTCAGGTGTAACCAGTTTGCTGCTTTCACATAAAGGATGCTGGAGGAGCTAGACCTAGGGTTGCCAACCTCCATGTGGCACCTGGAGATCCCCCACTATTACAGTTGATTCCCAGAAACGATCTTGGTGGTGGAAAGGGCCATCAAGTCACACCTGCTAGGGTTGCCACCCCCCAGGTCATCAAGTCACACCTGCTAGGGTTGCCACCCCCCCAGGTGGCACCTGGAAATCTTCTGCTATTACAGTTGGTCTCCAGATGACCTTGATCAGCTCCCCTGGAGAAAATAGCTGCTTTGGAGGGTCGGCTGTACGGTGTCATACCCTGCTGAGGTTCCTCTCATCTCCAAATCACACCCTTCCCAGGTTCAGCTCCCAAAATCTCTAGGTATTTCCCAACCCAGAGCTGGCAACCATAGGTAGACCCAAAAAGGAGAAGCTGGAAAATAGAGATATGATCTTGTACTTTCCACAGTCTCAGTTTTCTTCTAAGCATTTGGTAAATCAGTAGCCCCTCGTTAAGTAAAGAAAGTCTTTCTGGTATGTAGAAGGTCCAAGGTTCAGTCCTTGGCATTTCCAGTGAAAAGGATCAGGCAGTAGGTGATGTGAAAGACCTGTGCCCGAGACCCTGGAGAGCCGCTGCCGGCCTGAATAGACAAGACCGGCTTTGATGGACCAAGGTTCTGGTTCAGTAGAAGGCAGCGTCTTGTGTTGTGCAGTTCTCTGAGCCCTTTTCGCTCCAATTAGCCCGCTGAGAAACCTGGACACACTGACTGTGGAATCCTTGCATGTTTCTCACACAGGCCGGGGAGCACGCTGCCCAGTCCGATCCTCATCCCACACAAACAGATCATGCTCCTCAAATATAACTCACATTCTCCTTGCAGGGAAGGGGCCATCACTGAATGGTAGAACACATGCTTTCTATAAAGAGGAATCCAGGTTCAGTCCCTGGCAATGTTCCCTTTAAGCTGTGGAGTCTTGTGAGCAAAAATTCTACTTTGTGAGCTACTAGCATTAAAGTTGTGAATGAGTGATTTGGCTGCTGCATAAATCAGTTTGCTCTGGAGCCATCCTTCCTGAGCCAAGACAAAAATGTGTGAGCCAGAGGCTCAAAAACTGTGAGCTAGCTCACACTAACTCAGCTTAGAGGGAATACTGGTCCCTGGCATCTCTAGTTAAAAAATCACAGTTGGCAAGTGTGGATAAAGACTTTTTCCTGCTTGAGACCCTGGAGAATCACTGCCAGTCAAGTAGATGCCGATCAAGAGACGGGCCAGAGGTCTGATTTTGTACAGAGGGATGCTCCAAGGAATTGCTGCTGCTATCTGTAATGGCTTGGATCCGGTGGTAATTTCCACTGATGGCGGCGATTTCCATCAATGGAGTGGGACCTCCCCTCCCTTCCTGCTGCAGCCTATAATGCTCCTTCTGAGGAAAATTGGACCTGATGGAAGACTTTTGGGGTGGGAGATGGGGACCTGCCTGTCTGACCTTCCCCGCCTCATGATGTCATGCTTGGAACCAATCAGAAGTGATGTCAACGCTTCAGGGCAATGTTCCAGCATGTGCCCGAAACTCTATGGTTACCATAGAGTTTCAGGCAAATGCTGAAGTGTCATCCTGACCCAATGATGTCACGTCTGATTTGTGCTGGAAGTGATGTTGCAATGCACCTTCAAAGTGAGAGACCTAGGGGACACCGAGGAAAAACATGAGGAAGAGTCTTAGGTTTGTAGCGGGAGGGGGGGGAATTGGTGAAAATCTCCCCCTCCCCATTCCATTAGCAGAAATTGTCTGCTGGATCCTAGCCCACGGGGTCAAGTTTTGCTTTGTTTCTAAAGTAGCTCAGCTGCCTCTGACATATAAAAAATAGGCTCTTAGCAAATGTCAAGGGCCAGGACTCTCTTCCTGCCAAGTGCTTAAATACGAGGACAAAAGCACAATTTTGCACAGCACAAAGTTTGATGGATTTCAGAAACCTGAACCCAGTCTTTTGGAAAAACCCGGTGTCCTAAGTCAGAAGTTTCTGAGATTCAAATGACAAGGTTAGAGACAAGGAAACTGAACATTGCATATTGTGACACCAAATCCTAACATTCACACTCCTGTGCCCAGTGGGAAATTAATCTAAAATACAGAAGTTTTAAAATGTGGGTTTCTTGTTCCCTCCCTTACCTTTAGTTTCAAACATGTAATTCATGTTCTGTGTCCCAACATTAACATACAATATGAATGTCAGTTATACATACAAGCACACACACACATTTACACTATGTCTTGTAGTCTTGGTACAAACCTGGTGTAGAGTTCTTTACTAAAATGTTCTATGTAAGAACAAATGAACTTCAATATACATATATGGTTAGGCAGGGGTCATTTCATAGAAAAAGAGCTAGGGGAACTCATTAGCATAACTCATTAGCATATGCCACACCCCCTGGCATCAGGGGCTCGGCGGTGGACCTGCAAGGCCAGCGGGAGTGCGAGGAAGCCCCGCCAAGGCCCTCCCTGGCCCCAGGCAGGCAGGGGTGGGGAGAGGCGGGGAGGAAGCAACTTACCCTCCCTCTTCTCCTGCTTCCTCCTGGCTGAATGAGGGCTGGAAGTGGGGTGGCTGGAAGCAGGGGGCGGGGCTTCGTCATGTGCCCCGCCCCCTGCACCTCACCCGTTCCCCCCTGAAATGACCTCTGTGGTTAGGAATACCTTATTAGGTAATATGTATTACACATACAGAATGGCTGATTTTGCACAAGGAGCTGCACCGAAGCCGCGCGGCCGCATTTATCACTCGAAGCCGCATTTCCCACCCGCGCGGCCGCATTTCCCACCCGCGCGGCCACATTTCCCACTCGAAGCCGCGCGGCCGCATTTTGACCCGCGGCTTTGCCCAATTTTCCCCGCAGTTTTGTGATCCTGTTTTTTGAGGATTAGGAAACCACAGGGAAAATCGGGCGAAGCCGCGGGTCAAAATATGGCTGCGCGGCTTCGAGTGGGAAATTGACCAATGGAAACGATGCAAAGAGAGGCGCGACGTCGGTGCAGCTCCTTGTGCGAAATCAGCCAATGAGTCATTGGGCTTTTCCACATTATTGGGGGGTGTTCTGTTCTGCATGTGTTTTGCTCCCTCTAGTGGTCAAGACAATATGACATTGGGTTATGTCTGGCATATCTCCCTGCCGATTTGTATGCTGAACATAAACCAATGTAATATTGAATCCACCACCAGAGGGAGTAAAACACAAATGGAACAGATTTCCCCCCCCCCCGAAGAAATAGGAACTTATAAGGGAGGAAAAGGAGAATGTGGAAAAGCCTCTTCTTTGTCGCCTCCCACTTTATCATCATCATCATCTTCACAACAGTTTTTACCCCACCTGTTTGCCCTGTAGGGCCACTAAGGCAGCTAAATTCAGACACACAAACTGAACGCTCATCTTAAAAGCCATTAAAGCCAACAAAGAAATATGGCATTAAAGCACGTTAAAACCAGAGCTTAAAACAAGTACAAAAGATAAAATCAGCAGTTAACGATGTTTAAAGTGTTGCCGAAGGCTTTCACGGCCGGAGTTCATTAGCTGTTGTAGATTTTTCCGGGCTGTATGGCCGAGGTCTCGGCATTGTAGGATCTGACGTCAGGTACTGCAATGCCAAGACCATGACCATACAGCCCGGGAAATCTACAACTAATATTTAAAGTGTTTCATCTAGTTTTGACCTTGGTCTACCTTAAAGCCCCTTATCAGCTACCAAATGCTTAAGGACTGGATACTGAGCACGCCATCTTTAAAAGAGGGTTGCAAGCAATGTTCCCTCTGAGCTGGGGAGTCTTGTGAGGAAAAATTCTGCTTTGTGAGCGACTGGCATTAAAGCTGTGAGGGAGCGATTTGGCTGCTGCATGAATTAGTTTGCTCTGGAGCCATCCTTCCTGAGCGGAGACAAAAAATTGTGAGCTGGAGGCTAGAAAGCTGTGAGCTGGCTCACTCTCACTCAGCTTAGAGGGAACACTGGTTACAAGCCATGCTCCCCCCCCCAGCATTAACAGCTAACATCCCATTGATTAAAACAGATCTGAATCTCATCCATTAGGAAGAAGCATGTGTCTATATAAAGAAGACGAAATTTCGCTTGTCTTACTGAATTCCCCTCCCTTGCCCTGAAATGTCTACCAACAGTTTTGCTTGAACAGGGCCTTCCAGTGACACATGAGGCAAAACTTTGCAGGAATG